>NW_023661684.1:0-58230 GCF_015228065.2 Penaeus monodon | reverse complement strand
AAATTTCTGCAAATTTTTATTTACAAAGTAATTTTTAGGGTATACATACACCTATGTGTATATATACACTAAGATGAGCAATCACCGAACAAGGAATGACCAATCACGAGCGGTCACCACTCACGTAATCAAGGCATGATCGCCTGGCGAATGACGAGCAGGCGTCTACTCGCGTGATCATGGCGTGTGGCTCGCCTACGAATGGCGAGCAGCCACCCACTCGCGTGATAACTGCTTGTTACTGCGGGGTTGAACAAACCAGCGACCAAGCAGTTACAGTATTCCCCCGTCAGCGAAGATGCCCCACGACATGTGAAAGGGGATGGCCCGCCCTAGAGAACCGTACTGGAGTGGGATCGTCGTCCTGAAGATACGCTGGCTTTAGACGATCTATCGAGATCCAATCTCTTATATATATTAATCTGCAGCAGGAATGTTTTCTCCTTCCTCTCAGTGACTTTGTATAGGCCTGAGTAGGGAGGGGTGAGGGGAGGCGTGTTGGCGTCGGTGCGGAGGAAAACATACTTCATCGTACGTAGACCTTGGGGGACGTAACGGTGTTTGGGTGGCCTGTAGGTCTGTTTGCAGGGAGCGAACTTCCCGACGATGCGTCGTAGTCTGGTGGTGGATGGAGCACTGGAGATGAATTCGCCGGGAACCACGAGGGGGTCGCCGAAAACCATCTCTGCTGGGGAGACGTCGAGCTCTTCCTTTGGAGTCGTTTGAAGGCCGAGGACCCAGGGAAGTTGCGAAAGCCACATTGAGTTGCTACATGGAGACATCAGGGCAGTTTTCAGGGTTCTGTGGAAACGCTCTACCATGCCGTTAGCTGCCAGGTTGTAGGCCGTGGTGTGATGGATGGAGGTATCCAATAGCTGCCCCAGGGACGTCCAGAGCTGCGAAGTGAAGAGGTGCCTCGGTCGACGTTATGTGGGCAGGGATGCGAATCTCAAATCCACCTGGAGAGGAGAGCAGCAGCGCAGGAAGTGTTGGACATAGGAATAGCTTCAGGCCATCTAGTTGAACGGTCCACTATGGTGAAGAGGTGGTTATGTCCTAATGGCGGTAGGGGACCCACTACTTCGATGTGGAAGGGTGCAAAAATGCCTCTGTGGCTGGTGGAAAGATCTGGGGCCCGTTTTGGTATGTCGCTGAGGTTTGGAGGTTTGACAGGCGCTGCAGGATCGAACCCAGTCCTTTGCGTCTCTGGAGATGCTGTGCCACACGAATTTCTGCTTCAGGAGGCGTGCTGTCGCTCCCTTGAGAGGATGGACGGGCTGTGGATGAGGCTGAAAATGTGACAACGGAGGGAGGCTGGAATCCACGGGTGCGGTCAATGGTGCTGATGTTGCAGAGGATTGTGGTACCTGCTTCATCCACAGGGACATCCTTCTACTTGAGGGAAGTAATGGATGTATGGTAGGCTGACGTCTTGGGGTCCTGTTGCAGCTCTTCAGCGAGTTGGTTGTAGTCGAGCCCTAAATGAACTGCATTGATAGAAACTAAAGAGAGGGCATCGGCTACAGGATTCTTCCTGCCTGGCAGGTGTCAAATAGAGCAGTTGAAAATCGGCGACGGGGAGAGATGACGGCCCTAGCGGAGGGACCATGCATCAGCTTGTCTTGTGAAGGCATAGACTAGGGGCATGTGATCCATCTGAATCTTGAAGGTGTTGCCCTCAAGAAAATGGCGGAAATGACGCACAGCTTGGTAAACGGCAAGGAGCTCTCTATCGAAGGTTGAATAGTTCTTTTCGGCATTCAGTAGCTTGCCGCTGAAGAAACCCAAAGGGTGTGGCAGTCCTCTGACCACCTGCTCGAGGACAGCTCCAATAGCGATTTTGCTGGCGTCTGTGATGATGAGAAGGGGGCTTCCCCAGGGTGGGAAAAACGAGGAGGGCTGACGCGGCGAGAGCTTCCTTGGCTTCTGAAATGCATCTGCTTGAGGGAAGCCCCACATCCGGTCCTTGGGCCATTCATTTTTACCAATATGTGTAGAGGGGATGCTGAGGGGGTGGGGAGCTTGACTTTCGCTGCCGCAGGGAGGGTTGTGGTATGTGTCTCGACTGCTGTTGAAGGCAGAGGGCAGGAGGGCGGATGACAGAACATTAACTTCCTGTTCTGGATAAAAAAGTAGCTTCTCTCCCTCACTGTGATGAAATAGTCTGGGGTGGGCTTGTTCAGAGGGAGAAGGGAATTATTTTAAAAACAGGGAGGCAGGACCCCTCTTCTTCACTGCGGTGAAACAGTTTTGGGTGATTTCAGAGAGAAGAGGGATTCACTTGAAAAAAATGTCAGCCCTCAGCCTGGTTTGTCTAAATATCTACAGATAGACAGAACAATAAATTCCCGTCCTGCCATAGGAACGCCTAGAAAAAAGCTAGCTTCTCTCTATTTATGTAAATGTGTGAGGAAATAGTCTTGTGGTTGGCTGTTTTAGAGGGATGGAGAGGATGCCTGAAAAGTATGTGAAAAGAGCTCCCCCCATTGAGGGAGGAGCAAAAATGTTTCCACAATGATGGTAGGGGATCCCTTCCGGTCTCCCACCAGGGGTTCACACAACTACGCTGTTTTTGCCGCTGGTGGCAGCCTGTGCGATCGCGAGGTTGAGTGATGCCGTGAATGGAGTATGCCCTGCGGCCAGCCAACCCATGGATCTAGGCCTGGCCTAGGTCCATATCGGTGGTCCCCTCGGGAATGGTAGGGTCAAGCAGTCATGCTGCGTTAGTACTCACCACCGTCCGGAGGCGCTGCAAAAGGCTAATTGGATGGGATATCCACTTCCATCACCCATGTTGCTGTTAGGAACATTGGTTTCTCAGCACTCAGCTTTCCCTTGGTTGGACTCCGTGGTGTGTTTGGGGGATCGAGTGGATGAAGCACTGTACAAATACACTGAAAAATAAAAAAAAAAAAAAAAAAAAACAGACAGAGCTAATGTTTGACGACTGTGCAAGGCCCAGACCACGGCGCCCACCATGAAGTCATACGGGCCTCTGGGGGCAAAGAAAAACCCGAGCACAGGATGACACTGTAATGGCGTGCTGCCAAGATGGTGGACAAGACAGAAAAAAACATATTTAGATGTCTTCCACCAGCTTGTCCCAACTCCGTGCTGGCCCCTCCAGGCCAGGAGGTCTCTGAGCACACCTGACCCCCCTGACCGGATCGGGGAGCACCAGCTGAACCAGCAAACAGCTGGTTGCCCCCATGAGCAAGCCCCCAAAGCCGAAAGGGCGGGCCGAAACGACCGAGGCCGGAGACCGACTTGAGGGGGAGTCTGACTCTCAATGCATTTCCCCAATGTTCAAAAGTGACAGTCAAACCCGAAGTGGCTTCACAATGCCTAACCAAATGGCAGGGCATTGGAGAGCCAACGCAAAATCCAGCGTCAATCTGGGTTCGTCGCGAGAGCAGGGCGATCATAGCCCAAAGATCAAGTACCTTTGTTCCTGCAGGAAAAAAAGGAGCTAAAAGATGGGAGGAAAGTTGAGCTCTCAATACTGAACATGAAGAAAAGAGAGTTCAAGATATGGGTACTGCTTCCAGTCCGTAATGTAGTGTGGAGGTGATTGCATCACACCACAGGTCGTGGGAGCTTCCCGAATGTGAAGGGGAAGACTCAAACTAGGCAAGTTCCTGGTGAAACATGAAAAGGTATCCCAACCTCTACATTGATTGGGTAACTGGGGTACTACAACCTTCGAACGTACGGCGCTTGATCACTGCGGTGTTTCAAGTGGCAAAATTACGGACACCACCAGGCTAGCTGCAACAGCCAGCCTAAATGTGGTGTCTGTAGCAAAGCACACAACACCGAGGTGTGCATTAAGGCTACAAAGAGGAAAAGAAAGCACACAACAGCAAAGTCCCAACTGGCCAAGAGGCATCATGCCGGAGCCGGGATTGCTCGTCAGGAAAGAGGTGGCCCCAAGTAGGCAAGAGGGTGGCTAAGAGGCAACCAGACTTTCATCCCAACCCCCAGGACTAGCCTGGGGGAAGAACAAAAGTGAAAAGGCCTCCCGACCTCTAAGAGGAAGGAGTGCCCCCAGCCAAAACGGAGATCTCGATGAATGGAAAAAAGGCAGAAGAACCACAGGAATAAAGGTTCAAACAGGCACCACAAAAGCCGCTCCAAAAACAAAGACCTCCTCCTCGATGAGGGGGACAGTCGTATCCTGCTGACTGGTAGTCGCAGTAGTTGGCAACAGCCTGGGAAGGACGATGTGAAAAGAGGCCGAGAAGGCCGGTCGCAGCGCCATGACGGCATTGTGACCAAGTGTCCAGGTCCTAAAGGGAAGGAAGCTGGAAAGGGCCAAAACAGCCCTATCATACCCTCCCTCAAGGAGAGACTTCCCCTCCCCACTCCAACCCAGGCAAGACCCTCAAAGGCAGAGCCTATCCAGGCTGATCATTTGCCAGAGCAATAATCGAAACAAGCTGAACTTGCCCGGCTAGACCAGCAAAGAAATGCACAGAAAAAAACAGCTGGACAGAGAAAAGCGGAAATACACAAGCGTCAGAGCTACAAAGGACTCTCCACCCCCCCAGTGGATAGCCGACAGCCTGAGAAGACCCCGCAGCAGCGGCGGAGGACTTCGCAATGGAGTTGTCAGAATCTGAAACCAGTCATTCCGGAATATGACGATGTCTCTGAGTAACACACCTAGTAACCTCATGGCACGCAATTAAGATTCTGCGGTGGAACATCTATGGATTCTCCACAAGGAGTGCCATCCTCACACGATTGTGCGACAAAGAGCATTGACACGCTCCAGGAGATATTAACAGTGGAACCATGTTAGATTCTCCGGGTATCATGTCTTCATGCTGCCTACGTTGCTGTGCAAGTGAGGCCTGATCACCCTTATCAGAGCAAACAATTCCTCTTTGCTACGCAAATCGCGATGCACCGGACTGTGGAGATGTTGAATCTCTTGCGTCGAGATTTCACCTGGCCGGGGGGGCCCCTGAAAAAAAAAAAAAAACCTTTGGTTTTTTTTTTTACAATGTGTACAGCCAGCCACACTGAGTAATAGACATCAGCCAGGTCTGTGCCTCTGCAGCACACGACCGAGTGATCATAGGAGGAAGACTGCAACACACACAACCCCATCCTGGCTCCTGCGGGCAGCAGATGCGGCTGGCTCATAATAGCAATGTGCTGGAGACACTCCCTGAGATCGCTCTCCTCAATAAACAAGAGGCCAACGCATTGTCAGAGGGGGGTCCTAGACCTCACCCTGGCCACTGCGACTTGGTGGAGAGGATTCGCTGGAAGTCGATGGAGACCGCACGAGTGACCATTTCAGTCCTATAACTACCCTCCTGGCTTAGTGGCAAGCCGAAATGCCGCGACCGAATCCAATGATGGAAAAAGTCCCCCCAAAGCAACTGGCAGTATTCCAGAAAGGCCTGTGCCCGCGTCTGAGAAGCAATGAACCCACACAAAGTGAAAAATGTGGAAGTACACCAGACAGACTGTAAATGCATGATGAGGCAGCCCACTGAACATACCCAAAAACTCGGCCTTGGGTATAGGAGTCACAAGGGAGCCTGGGTACTTTAAACGAGATTAGGGAGGTCAACCACAGGGTAAAATATTGTTGCCGAAACATTTCCGAAGGAAAATAGAACCCCCCCGAAACCCTAGCCCCTCCTAAGGGGGCTGTCAGGGATGCCAAGGAAACTGCGCCAGCAGATTGAGGCAGGAAAAAGTGCTGAAATGGTGAGTCCTTCGATCACCTATAACCACCCTTCGCAGAGTATGGCAACGGGTCAAGCAGCGAGCTTACCAGCCAATCAGCCCCGAGAGACGCACCAATGTACCCCCAGTCAGAGGCGAACAGATGGCATAGGAGTTCTCTGCAAGACAAGTAGCAACAAGCCGCCCAGCGAAATGAGGGCAAGGACAAGCTAACCCCTACAACCAGACAGAACTTGCTCATATCAGAGAAAGGTGCAGCCGAACCCGATAAATCAAACGTTACTTTCTCTGAGGGAACTAAGAAATGCATATAAAAACCAGTGCAACACAGCCCAGGCTCTGAGGGATCTCATACACAGAACACTCCACGGTCATCAGGGTCATGAGGCACAGCTGCACAGCATAGCCACGCTCTTGAGCACAATATGCACGGCACAACTGTGGTAGTATACCTAGGCGTGGAGAAGGCTTGAATTGGAAGTCCTCTGCCATTCAGGAGTAGCCTGAATCAAAAAAGGAATCAGAGGTAAGCTTCTGGGCTTGGAATAGGTGATACTTTACGAATAGAACAGCCAGAGTCAAATTCCAATGGTCACCTATACAGCACAGCACTAGAGAATGGAATGCCACAGGGGGGGGTCTCAGCCAGCCCCTTAACACATTAATGTCCTGTACCTCAACAAAAACTCCAGTGGGGGCAAGGATCATCTCGTATGCAGACGATCTTGCTATCATCTCCACTGACACATGCCAAACAAAGCCCAGCGTGTCTGGACCTCATATGCCGAGGAGTGTTATAGGACAGGACTAAAGACTCTCGCAGCCCAAATCTAAGCCATGGTCTCGGACCAGAGTTCAAGGCAACGCTGAAAATCTCCAGGGAATGGACTTTGGAGGGGTTCAGGACTACCTTTACCTTGGGGTAAAGAAGGACCGGACCCTCTCCTTCCGAAGGAGGTCAGGTACTGGTATGACCAAACTTAAATCAAGGAGTCCATCATGAGAGCAATGGTGGAAGACGCATAGGTGCTCTAGTACACAGAGTACTCAGATATTCTATGTACATGCTGCAGGCCATTGAGACTATGCCGTTGCTGCTGCTCTGATTGGCAGCTAAGAAAAAATATCAAGACCAATCTGGAGACAGTCCAAAACAAAGCCGCCAGGGGTCATCTGGGTTGCCCCAAGGTGGGCGGAAGGTCCTCCAACCCTACGGGAGGCAAACCTTCCCCTTGGACCTCTACGAATCGATCTATGGCAGTCACCTAGGCTCCCCGGAATACAAGCCTAAGACATAAAAAGTCAGACACCTAGACAAATAACGTAAAGAGCGTTGCAAAACTACTGGCTGTCTCACACAGCCAGGGTGTTAATACGCCTCAGCTCAAAGAACCGCCTTCTTGCAAAGGGCAGACTTCTACCACCCCGACTTTGTCGAAGCTCGACGTGGGCACAAACCTTGAACAGTCTCGGTCATGAGACTGGCAACCAACCAAAGAAGAATATCCACCACTAGCCTAAAGCAGAAACCCAGAGGGTCAGTTGCAACCATCACCCTCTGGGTGCAGAACATACTATCGGATGGATTGGTCGATCCCTTGACCCCACACTGCAGGTGCAGCTTTGCCAGCAAGGGAAGCCAACAAAATCATGTAGGGACCAGGACAACGCCTCCTCGATACAGGCAGAGGCAGTTGCTATCAGGGTAGCACTGAGCCATGCGTCCGGAAGGAAGAAACGTGGTCATACATACAGACTCCAAAGGGAGCCATCCACGTTCTTCAGCAGCGCTCACCCACTGACAATATTAACCTTCTGACTAACCATACCACACGGCACAGAGGATTCTTGGTAAGGATAGAAGAATTACAAAATGGTTACCCGCCACAAAGGATCAGAAAAGAGAGGGAAAAAACAAAAAAATAGTGAAAGAAAAGAAAGAAATCCCAATAAAAACGGTTTCCAAATAACACACCTAACAAACTACTGCAGCCACCCAAAAGCCATGTTTAAACAACTCATGGAAAGAAATAAAGGAGGAGAAAGATGAAAGATAAAAAAAGACCTCAATGTGATACTACAATACCCCATGACTTATCTGTAGGAATCATGACGGCCACTAATACATTGCACCACCTACAAAATATCATGGAGCCAGGTCTCGGCTTTTTGTTAGACACCACGTCAAAAAGGTTAAAAACAGAATAACTTGGCCAGAACCGATCTCTGGGATGGAGGACTCCTGGGGGATCTCCAAAGTTTCTCCCACCACAAACACTAACACCCACAACAGAAACCATCTAACACAAACCACAATAACACCACAACACCCACAACCAGATCTCCGGCCCACAGGACGAGTCAGGAGACGAACTCTCACTGCACCACAAAGGAAACCAATAAAACTCCCACACCTTTTACACAACACCCGCACGACCACACACACCCAAAGAAGTCACCACAACACCCAAAACCACAGCGAACACAATCAGTCGAACCAAAACAAACACATGTTATACCGCAAACACACAGAACGATCTTACAGACTCAGAGGCGATGAATCAGTCCCTCGCCATTGGGACGGTTACGACCTCAACCCAAAAAACATATGCATCCGCCTCTCGCTGCGGAGCCCTCACGCTACAAACAACCTCAACCAGACTACAACTGGCCCACCGAAATACCAACGCGGTACAAAAACTGGATATCCACAAACATACATACCAAAACGCACATCACGACAAAAAATCACACAAACACTTACAGCAGGAAATCTTCATCAGCCAGGACATGATGAAAAACTTCAAACAAAAAAACCTTGAACACCATACAGAATGGCTGGTACGACACAAAACAAGTAACACCATTGTGCAACACCACACCACGTTACACTCACGCCTCACAATCATTCAAACAATAATGTACACACATGGACATAAAAACGAAGACAAGGAACTCTGGCAACCAGAACAGACAACACGACCTTGCTATCAGAATCATAAACTCCACACTCACTCATAACACCACAAAACAGTAAAAATATTAAAACTCCGCCGGCTTTCCCCTTTTGAGGGGGTCAGGCAGAGAACAGGGAAATCGCAGGTCTTTATAAACCTGCAACTCTAGTGAGTAGGGATAGGGTTAGGTCCCTGAAAAGGGTCTCCACTGACCAAAACAGGAACACTCATACGTCCTCTACAGCCCCTTCAAGAGGGGACGAGGGTGGGTTTGTAATTCCTGTCCTCCTTTGGGTCAGTGGCGTAGTTTCACAACCCCCCCACCACCTCTTACCTCATGCCTAAATGAGGATTAAGATCAAAATCACCAACGGGCGACCCTCTCCTTCCAAGAGGGAAGCCCTACTACAAGCCCTCTTTGATGCCGAAATTCGCACGCTAAGGATTATCACTGCCCATGACCACTTCCTCATCATCTGCCAAGATGAAAGAAATGCCGAAGCCTTATTCACCACCCACTGCATCGACCAACTCAAAGAAAAAGGCTTCGAGCCACTCATGCCTCCAGAGCTGAAGGCCAAACTAACGCTTGTCCTAAAGCAGCTGGATAGAGAACTGGTAAAAGAAACACCAGAAGCCATCAAGGAGGAACTTGAAAGAAACCTGCCAGACACACAAATCGGCAACATCTATATAATGAAAAACAGATACCTCATCAAGATTCAGTTTACAGACCACACGACTGCTGCCAAAATACAGGAAAAGGGTCTATACCTCTTCAACATCTATATAAGCCCCAGACAAATCGAGCCAGAAAGGTCACACCATTGTGCAATGATCCATTGCTACCGCTATGGACACTATAAAAATAGTTGCCCAGATAAAGAGAAAAAACTCAAACTATGCTCAGAATGTGGGTCCAACACCCACAACTTCAGAGACTGTAAGTCTCAGACAAAAAAATGTCTAAACTGCGGTGAAGGACATAGAACAATGGCCAACTCGTGCCCCATCAGAAAGGAGGCCATGAAACAGACGAGAGAGGAGAAAGCAAAAAAAGAAGAAGATAAAAAAGAAAAAAAAAAGAAAAAAAAGAACCACAAATAATCCTGCAGCTACCTGATGACCTATCAGTAGGCATCATGACTGCCCTAATACCGCCCACCGCCAAAACAATCATGGAGCCAGGGGACTGGGTTATAGACACCACATAAAAAAATCCTTAAAAAAAAACAATTTGCCAGACTCGACCTTGGGGACGGGGATTCCTGGGGGATCTTCAAAGTTCTCCCACCTAACACAGTAGAACACCACAACAGAAACTGTACTCACACAGACACAGTCTCACCACCGCCACCACAACGGATCTCGACCAACAGGACGAGTCAGAGATCGAAATATTCATCGCACCACAAAGAAAAACAACACCAACACCAACACTCAACACAATCCCCACACCTACACGACCACACACACCCACAGTCGCCACAACACCAAAACACAACGACCACAATCAGTGAAACCAAAACAACACATGCAACACCGCAAACACACAGACGACCTTACAGATAGATGTCGATGAATCAGTCCCTTCGGCCCACAGGACGGTTTAGACCTCACCCAAAAACATATGGCATCCGCTCTTCGCTGAGTGAGCCTCACGCTACAAACACCTCAACAGACTACAACTGGCACACGAAAATAACACGCGGTACAATAAAATGGATAGACACAAACACCAACATACCAAAAACCGCCAATCACGAACAAAAAAGTCCAGAAACAACTACACGCAGGGAAACATATTCATCCAGCAGACATGATTGAAAAAACTGAAACAACAAAACATGAACACTACAGAAGCTGGTAACAACCAAACAAGAACACTATGGCTGCAACACACACCACATTACACTCACGCCTCACAACATTCAAAATATGTACACACAATGGACATACAGACGAAGACAAGACTCTGCCAACCCCATACAGACACACACGGACCAGTATCTATACTCATAAAACTCACACTCACTAAAACAACCACAAACAGTAAAAATATACAACTACAAAACACAACCCATCCAACAAAAAAAAAACAAAACGGAAAACCATGGAGGCATAAAGCCATTCGTCAAACAAACAATCAAACATAAAATACTTGGAACAACTTTCACCTCAGAATCATGGCCACCGAAATAGACACCCTCATGGACCCATCTCATCGGCCACCAAATTACATTCCTCCACGCCGACCTTACATAAAAACCAACCTGACCTCTTTTCACTCTTACGACACAAAACCCAACATAATAAGGAGAATTCAACGCACACCACAGACTCTCGGTTACACAGGACACAAATGCCGTCGGAAGAGGCCTCGCTCACTCATTCGACGGCAGATCAACTCACCTCGGCCAGACGCCCAACACTTCATACGTGCCAAACAGCTCCACCACACAGACATAGTTCTGCTAACACACAAGCAAACTTAAACTACCAACATAACACAGACGAGTGTCACATCCAGTGTCACTCACCGTGATTACTCACACTCTCCACAACCCAATCATGTACCTACACCGCCCCGAGAGAACCTAATCATGCAAAAATGGAAGGGTTTCAAACAGCACTGACACACACACACCCCAGATCTCGAAAGGCCAACCCACGCACACCATAGACCACACCTTAACCAGTGGACGCAGACATACAGACTGCCCTAGAGGCAAACCATTCTAAACAAACATACAAAAAACACTTGTACACTACAGAGAAACAATCGTAAAAAACACTAAAAATACAATACAGACACCTCGGGAACTTGCTGAAAAAAACAGGATGGAACACAGAACTACGCACACGACACAGAGAATTCAAATACAACTCACAACGAAACAAAAACACATGAGCCAACCAACAATGGGAAACACTACACGAGAACTATGCAACAACATTAAAGATCCTAAGGTTTGGGAGGAAGTAACACCTCCCCCCCCCCCCCCCCCCCCCACCCCACCCCCCTGGCCCCCCCCCCCCCCCCCCCCCCCCCCCCCCCCCCCCCCCCCCCCCCCCCCCCCCCCCCCCCCTCCTCCCCCCCCCCCCCCCCCCCCCCCCCCCCCCCCCCCCCCCCTCCTCCCTCCCCGCCCTCCCTCCCTTTTTCCCCCCCCCCCCCTCTCCCCTCCCCCCTCCCCCCCCCCCCTCCGGAGACTCATAGGATCGCACAGACAGACGATCACTATACCAATACAACACCAACAGACAAAAAGATAGACACAGCAGAGGGGATGGAAGCTGTCCCAGGGAGTTCTGGCAACAGGAACTTCCAAATCTGCCCCTGCTGAAAACACAACATTCGACCCAGACACAGAAGCGAGGTAACACAAACACTACAACACCTGCAACACCTGATTCTCCCATCCACAACCATATCACTCACCACCACTCAACACCAGGACAACCCTCTATCACACCCATCACACCAGAAGAAATGAGGACATGCACACACACGATCACAAAACACAACACCAGGAAACAGCAACATCAAACAAACTTATTCATGCAAACACCTTCCACCCATTCATGCTCTCAGACTTCGCACATTTCAACGCTGCCCTGGCAACAGGACACTTCCCCACTCCATTCAAAACATGCATCAATCATCCTCATCCCCAACCCAGGAAACCAAACTCACGAGGTGTCCAGCTTCGGCCCTTTCCCACTGCTGGAAGTTCCCGGGAATTTGTTTTGAGAGGATTATCACCACAGACTTAAAAACCCCTTGAATACAACAACATACAAACCCGGGCAACACGGCTTCCCCCTCACAGAGGGATGGGAGGCAATCGCCCTCGTTTACGAGGGAATCGCTCTCAGTCTGCAAACAAGCACCAAACCAACATATTCCCGGGGACGTCCCAACCCTTTGTAAGGTCTGGCAGACGGCCCAAATACAAAAAAACACAGCTCAACTGCCCCAATTCACCGCTCTTATGCAATTTCCTGGACAACGAACAGCCTCCATCCCCCTGGGTTCACACCTGGGCCCCCCCATCATCTACAAGGGGAGTTCCACAGGGCAGCTTCCTCTCACCAACATTTTTCTCTTATACACCCCAAACCCACCCCCCAGCACCCTACAGCAATACATTGATATGCGACGACATACAAAATCATATCAACCCTTCAAGTCCAAAAACATCAGAAAGCAGCCCAAAACAGCCATAAACACGACAACACACACGAAAAAAAATGGAAGATCAGCCCAACACAAATAAATCACAGTATCCCGGGGCCAGACGCAACCCCCCCACTCACAAAAACAACAGACATACCATAGCAACCCCAGGAAACATAGGCTTTCACTTTAGCAGAAAAAGGTTTCACAACCGCACAACACCGAAAACCAAAAAGCCAGCTCTCAAAAACTCAACGTTTTCAACTGCCAACCCCCCCACTAAACCAAATTCAAAACTCGGTAAGCCTATCCCGTACACCCCCCTGTTGCAATCTCAAAAAACAAAAACCGTGAATCCAAACAGCGCCTTACTGGTAAAAAAACCCTTACAAGACAGTAGTGGGGTTCCCCCCCAAATTTTCCCCACCAAAATCCATAGGGACTGCTGGGCTCCCCAAAAAGGGCAAAAAACATGGGACCGAAATCCAAAAATGAAACCAAAAAGCGTCTCAAAACCACAAAACAAACCAAAAAGTGGTAAGGTTTTGCATCATGCGGCGAGGAACGCCCCTGTAAATTTGGGAATTGCGTCACCGAAATTCCTAAGAAAACCCCCGAAACCAGGTTGGGAAAAGGGATTATGCGAGATGCTTACCCAGGTGGACCCTTTTTGGAATCCCCCGCCACGGTAAGCCCGAGTGTCAGAAATTGCTTGAGGGGAAAAATTTCGGTTTTCCCCGGGCCCTTTCACTTTCCCGGCCGGTGTCAGTTTTTGGGGCTGTCTCTGGTGCTGAAGGGTTGTCGGGGTTCCCGGGGCCCTTAGGTTTTTTTTTTTTTTTTTTTTTTTTTTTTTTTTTTTTTTTTTTTTTTTTTTTTTTTTTTTTCCCTTTTTTTTTTTTTTTTTTTTTTTTATTTTTTTTTTTTTTTTTTTTTTTTTTTTTTTTTTTTTTTTTTTTTTTTTTTTTTTTTTTTTTTTTTTTTTTTTTTTTTTTTTTTTTTTTTTTTTTTTTTGGGGCCCCCTTGCTGCAAAGCCGGCGCCTGCAGTGGGGGTCGGGGATCGACCGCCCGTCTTTTTAATATTTTAGGCCCCCCGGAGGGTGATGGTTGCAAGACCCTCGGGGTTTCGTTTTTGGGCTAGGCGTACAATGTTCAGTTTTTTTGCTTGCCAGTCTCATGACCGAGAATTCTATCGGGGTTTTGTCCCAGGGCGGGCTTCGACAAAGTCAGGTGGGGGGGAGGTCCGCCTTGGGCCAGAGGGGTTTCTTTGAGTGAGGGGTATTAGCACCCTGGCTGTGGAGCACCCAGGAGTTTTTTGAAAAAAGCTCGTTACTTTTTAGGGTCTGACTTTTTTGTGTTTTGGGGGGGGGGGTTTTCCCTGGGAGCCGGGATGCCCTTGAAAGAATTGGGCTGCCGTTGATCAATTCGTAGGCCAAGGGGAAAGGTTTGTCTCCCTAGGAGGTGAGACCTTCGCCCCCCTTGGGGGCCCCCAGAAGGCCCCTGGCGGTTCTTTTTTGGATTCTCCAATCGGTCTTTTTATTTTCTTGATCCCAATCAGAGCGGGGAGGCATGTCTACAATGGGCCGACAGCAGTACGTAGAATGATCTTAGTACTCTGTGCTCCCCCCTATGCGTCTTCCACTCAATTTTTTTCTCATGACAGACGTCTTGCCTTTGTTCGGTCAAGCAGGTACTGGACCCCTGGGGGAAAAGGAGAGGGCCCGGTTACCCCTTTAAAAACCCCAAGGTACAGGATTCCTGAACCCCACCCCAAAGTCCTTTCCCGGGTTTTTCAGACTTGTCCCTTTGAACTCTCTGTCTCAAAGATGCCTGGATTTGGCTGCAGAGATTTTTAGTCCTGTCCTGCAACACTCCTCGGATACCAAGTCCAGAAAAAGCTGGGCTTTTTTTAGGCAGTGGCTCGTGGAGATGATAGCAAGATCGTTGCTAGGAGATGATCTTGCACCCCAGGGATTTTTATTTTGAGGATACAGGAATTAGGTTTTAAAAAAAGGGCGGACTGAAAACCCCCACCCTGGGGCTTTCCCTTTTTTAGGGGCATGTGCTGGATAGGTGCCCTTTGGAATTTGCTCGGGTGTTTATTCGTAAAGTAGTCCCCTATCCAACCCAAGAGCTTACCTCTGTTTCCCTTTTGGATCAGGCTCCCTGAATGGCAAGAGGACTTCCCAATTCGAAAGTTTTCCCCAGGTAAAGGGAAATACGCCACAGAGGCCCGTGTTTTGTGTAAAGAGCGTGGCTATGCTGTGCGCTGTGCTCTCCCCGGGTGAACCCCGTGGGGGTTCGTGGGGGCTCCCATTTTCCATTGGACCCGGGTTCGTACCATCCCTCGGCAGTTTTGGCCAGACAGCTGAGGAGGAAGGGGGCGGTTTTCCCCGGCCCTTTGGGTTTTAGGGTGGGAAAATGGTAGCCCTTTTTCCAGTTTGGGGGTAAGGGAATTTCCCGGGCCCTGTTGATGAGTTGCGGGAAATCAAGCTCACCTACCAGTCCCAGGCGGGAGATGAGGGGGTAGAGCCCCCGTCACGCCGGGGCTGAGTTGCGACTGCTTTGGGCATTCTTAGCCCCCAAAAAAAGATAACTCTGAGTTACGGGTTCGGGCCTTTCTTGATGTGAGCAAGTTGTTGGTTGTAGGGTTCTTGTCTTGCCCTCAGTTCGGCTGGCAGACTGTCGTGCTGTTCCGCAGAGATTTTGCCCCGTCTTTTGGGCCTCGCCGGGGGGGTCGTGGTGCGTGCATCTGGGGGTTTTTAGCGGCTGGTGGCTGCTTGACCCGTTGCCATAGCTTGAGAGGGTGGTAGGTGATCGAAAGACTCACACCATTCCAGCCATTTTCCTGCCTCACTTGGGCAGTTTCCTTGGATCCCTCACCGCCTCCCTTAGGAGGGCTAGGTTGTCGGGGTTCTTTGCCTTCGAAATTTTTTCGGCACATGTTTCCCCTGTGGTTGACCTCCCTAATTCGTCATTGAAGTCCCAGGCGCCCTTGGATCCGGACCCGGGCCGATTTTTGGGGTATGGTCGGGAGGCTCCCCTATCAATGGTTTTACAATTTTGGGCTTGTACCCTTCCACATTTTCCCTCGTGGGGGTTTCATGTTCTCGCAGCGGGCCAAGGGCGCTCTGGAACCCCGCCAGTTGGCCTTGTCTTTTTTCCATCTTGGTTCGGTCGTGGTATTTTCGGCGGGCCCCACTACCCATAAGGGTTGTTATAGTCCCCAAATGGCAAGTGACGGTCTCATCGACACGCCAGCCAACCTCTCCACCAGGTGGGCAGGGCCAGGGTGAGGTCTAGGACCCCCCCTCTCACATGCGTTGGCCCCGGGGCGTTGGGAGAGCGACTCGGGGAATGTCCGAGCACGTGGCTAGTGCGGCACCGCACCCGTACCCGCAGGGAGCCAGGAGGGGTGGTGGCATTGAAGTCCCCCCTATGATCACTCGGCGTGTGCGCGGAAGCACATACCTGGCTGATGTTAAGCTATACAGGGGGCCTGTGTACACTTTGTACAATTTTAGGGGTCCCCCCGGCCCGTTGAATCTCGACGGCAAGAGTTAACATTTTCCCCAGTGCGGTGCATCGGGTATTGCGGAGCAGGGAATTTTTGCCTTACCAGGGGCATCAGGGCCCCTTTTTTCCCTCGGAAGTGGCAGGCGTAGACGTGTACCCTGAGAAACGAACAGCTTCCCTGATAATGTCTCCCGGGGCTGACGATGTAAGCTCCTTTATCGCACTATTTGGGGGAGGATGGCATCCTTTAGGAGAAGCCACAGATGTTCCCCTGCAGTACTTAGATTTCGTGTCATGATGTTATAATTGATAGTTACACAGAGACATGTCAATTCGGGTGACGGTCGGGTCGACAAATCCATTTTGAGATCCTCACTGCTTGAGGATCTCTTTTGGCTGTAGGCTATCCCCGGATCCCTGGGGGGTGGGGGAGCCTTTGGTATTGATTTTGTCTTTGGGGTTTTTCTGGGCCAGGCTGTTTTTGTGCATTGGGGCCTTTTCCTGGGCAGGTAGCTTCTTTTGATTCGGGTTGTGGCACTGAATCAGCCGGTTGGCTCTGCCCGTGGGGCATAGCCGGCTGGCTTGCCCGGAGGGCATAGCCGGTTTGGGGAGGGGGGGGGAGTCTCGACCTGGGTGGGGGAGGATTGGGGTGATTTTCCTTCCATTTCCCTTTCCCCTTTGCTTTTCCAGTCTTTTAAAAGCGTATGGAAAATACTGCCTATCCCCCTTTCCCCGGTCTGGACAGGGATATGCACTGCTGTGACCACAGCAGTGATCAGGATCGACAGTCCCCCTCGTGAAGAAAAAGTTTCTGGGGTTGGGGGGGACCGTGGGTGCTGTTTTGGGCTTTTTCCTTGGGCCTCTGACTTTCTTTACTTGGGGGAACCTGATTGTCGGAGATTCCGGTTTGGGGGGGAGCTTCTTCCTCTTAGGGGTGGGAAGCCTTTTTGCTTTTTTTCCTCCCCCAGACGTAGGTGCCTGGGGGGCAGGAACAAAGTTGGGGCTTTTTAGCAACTCTTGCCGTTTGAGGGCCCCCCTTTCCCGGGAAAAGCAAGCCAGGCTCCAGGCGTGAGCCTCTTGGCAAGTTAGGACATTTGGCTGTTTGTCCCTTTTTCTTTTTTATGTGCCTTTAGCACACCTCAGTATTGGTGCCTTTGCACGACACCAATTTTGGCGGGTGTACGTTAGCCTGGTGGTGCCGTACTTTTGGCACTTGAAACACCCAAGGGTTTAGGCACATAAGTGGTGGTTGTAGGTACCCAGTTACCCAGCAAGGGTGAGCTTGGGGTACCTTCAGGTCACCAGGACTTTCCTGGTTGGAGTCTTCCCCTTTGACAATGGGAAGCCCCCAGACCCGTGGGTGTGATGTTACACCCCCACACGATGGGGACTGAGAAGCCAAGTAGCACCACTTGATCTTTCTCCCGGGGTTCAGGGCGAGGGTCACTTTCTCCCTCTTTTAAATCTTTTTCTCCTGCAGGAAACAAAGGGGGCTTGATTTTGGGCACGATGATCATGCCCTGATTCGCGCAACCCCGGGTCGACAGCCGGATTTTGGCTGGTCTCCAAAGCCCTTACCCTTTGGAGGCATTGTCGAAAACCTTTGGGTTTTAGGGGGCCTTAAATTTCGGGAAACGCCTTGGGGGTCCCGACTCGCCTCAGAGTCGGACTCCGGCCCCGGCCCTTTTTGGTCCGCCCTTTTGGTTTTGGGGGTTTCTCGGGAGGCACCAGCGTTTCGGGTGGGTTTAGCTGGCGCTCCCCGATTCGGTCGTGGGGTCGTCTGAGGGGGGCCAGACCCTTCCGGGCTGGGTGTGGCCCGGAGGGGCCGCACGAGAGTCCCTCTGTTTGGGCAAAACTGGTGGACAGAAGTTTGACATGATTTATTTTCTTGTCCGCCATTTGGGGCAGCAGACAGTGTATCCTGCGCTCGGGGGTTTTCTTTTGCCACCCGGGGGCACGTAAGGTCAGGGTGGCTGCCGGGTTGGGCCTTTCACGGGTCGTCAACAGAAGGTTCTGGGGGATTTTGTTTAGATTTTCCCTGTACTTGGGGGCTTCATTCCTCCGCCCCCCCCCACCCCGGAGTCCAACAAGGGAAAAACTGAGTGCTAGAACCAAAGCAACAGCAACAGGGGTGGAGTGAATATACGAGCCAATTAGCCGATTGCATGGTACACCGGACGGGTGGGTACCAACGGCAGCAGACGCTTGACCCCAGCCTCCCGAGGGAGACCAGCGATTGACCTGACCGGGCCTGGATAGGGCCCCCTTTTGCCCGAATAGAGGACCCAAAAAGGCGTGTTGCTAGCCCCAGGGGTACTCGTGCACGGCATCGCTCAACCCCCAGGGACCCCGTCTCCCAGCTCACAAGGGGGCCCCGCACGGCAAACCCGTGGGGGTGTCAACCTCGGGAGATCCCAGAGGGGATGCCCCTTTAACCTTTCAGGACATCATGCGGGAACATTCTGCCCCTCCCTCAGGGGGAAGGGGGCTCTTTCACTTTTTTAGGAGTTCCTCTCCCCTCCTCGGAGGGGACTGTACCCTTTTTTAAGTGAATCCCCTTTCTCTGAAACGCCCAAAGGTGTTTCACTCATTTAGAAAAAAAGGGGGGTCCGACCTGTTCCTGCGTTCCCTTTATCCCCCTGAAAAAAAGCTGGCCACAGATGTTTCACCACAGTGGGGAAGAAATTTAAAATTTTTCCCGGAGGTTTCCCATGGCAGGACGGGTTTTTAGGTGGATCCTTTCTCTCGAAACATCCCAAAAGGGTGTTTCCCTCATGGAGAGGTGGGTTTGTACCCGTTCCAGTAAGCTCCTTCGTCCCTCTGGAAAAAAGCCAACCCCCAAAAGTTTCCCTCACAGTGAGGGGGAGGAGCTGACTTTTTTCCAGGCGTTCTTTTTGGGAGGGGGGTTTTAAAGTGAATCCCTTTCTCTCTGAAACACCAAAATTTCACCTCAGTGAGAGTGAGGGGGCCTGTACTGTCCGTAAGTTCCCTTTATCCCCCTAAAAAAGTCAATCACAGACTATTTTATCGCAGTGAGGGAGAAAGACTAAATTTTATCCGGGTACTTCCATCACGGGAACTTGGTTCTGTCTAGCAGCTGTATTTGACAGAACCTGGTGAAGGGCCCGACAAGGGGGCTTACCTGCCTAGCCCATTCAAAGAAAAAGATGGCAGTCATCAGTGGGCTGCCAGACAATCCCTAACAAAAGAAAGAAACCCATGCACACCGTAAGGAGGCCTTCTAAGGGCCCCCCCGACACACCCCCCCCCTGCGGGGGGTAAAGGTCGCCCCCGTCCGAGCCGCGCCGAAGATGGGGTATTTCACCAGAAGGTGTGCACAGATAATCCAATGCCGAAAATTCGATAGGAAAGAGTGGCTAGTGGGACGAAGCTAAAGCAAGCACATAGCATCGTGGCATCAAACAAGGGGGGCGCGACCGCCCGGGTAACGGGGAAGACCCGAGGCCGAGATTGCATGGGCCCGGGCGGGGTGCATCTTTTTTAATATCCCCGTGAAGAGCCACAGATCGAGGGATCATGGATCATGCTAATCTCTTGGCGTTGCTCGGCCCCCCCCGCTGCGCCCCGTCCCCCACCTTCCCCCGGAACCCCCCCCCTCTCTGAATCGTCCAAATCAGGGACCGTTCCCCGCAGGGAGGGGGGGGAGGACCCGTTCTTTATCCGCTTCGATTCGTCCGTTTTTTGTTGGCGCCCAAACAATGAGACAGCCATAAAAAGCGACACGGGCCCGGGCCATAGAACAGAGAAGCGGGGATAGTGAACAGGCTCCCCCCCTCTCTCCCTCGGTAAATCGTTTTGTTTGGGGACGATTCAAAGGGGGGATGATGGGTTTCCGGAAGGTGGCGGAGGGGCGCAGCGGGGGAGGAGAAAACGCCAAGAGAGTTAGCATGATGCCATGACCCCTCGATCAGGGGTCTTGAGGGCATTTAAAGAGAGCACCGCCCCGGCCATGCAATCTGGGCCTGGGCTCTTCCGCTTTACCGGACGGTGAGGGCCCCCCCCCTTTGTTTGATGCCACGTGATGTGTTTGCAGTAGCTGCTTTTCCCCTCTACCCTACTTTTTCCCTATGCGAATTTTCGGCATTAGGAGACTCTGTGAAACCTTCGGTGAACTGGACCCCATCTTCGGGCGCGTCCCGGGACTGGGCAGCCTTTTACCCCCCGCGGGGGGGAGGGTTGTTCTGGGGGGCCCTTAAAAGGGCCCGCCTTACGGTGTGCATGAGTTGCCATTTTTTTGTTAGGGATTGGTCGGGGAGCCCATCTGATGATGCCACCTTTTCTTGAAAGGGGATAGGCAGGTAGACCCCCCTTGTCAGGCCTTCACCCGGGTTCGTCTAATGCGCTCCCTAGACAGAACACAAGTCCCGTGATGGGAAGTACCGGAAAAAATTTGTTTTCTCCCTCACTGTGAGAAATATCTGTGGTTGGACTATTCAGGGGATGAACGAACTTAGGAAAGGTACAGGTCCCTTACTCTCACTGAGGTGAAACTTGGGTGTTCAGAGAAAAGAGGGATTCACTTTAAAAAACTCCCCCCTGCCAAAAAAAATCCCGGGAAAAAAAAAGTCAGTCCCCCCCTCACTGTGAGGAAACAGTGGGGGGCTGTTCCAAAGAGGGAGAAGGAGCTTCGGAACAGGTACAGAACCCCCCCTTTCCCACTGAGGTGAAAATCCTTTGGATTTTCAGAGAGAGGGGGTTCACCTAAAAAACCGTCCTGCCATAGGAACCTCCGGGAAAAAAAAGTTAATTTCTCTCCCTCACGTGGTAAAAACCCAGTCTGTGGCCGGTTTTTTCAAGGGATGAAGGAACTGCAGGAACAGGGCAGGCCCCCCTCTTTTTAATGGGGTTGAAAAACAACCTTTGGGCGTTTCAGAAAAAAGAGGGATTCATTTTGAAAAAGGTACAGGTCCCCCCGAGGGCGGAGAGGAACTGCCTGGAAAAAAGTGAAAGAGCTCCCTTCCTAAAGAGGGAGGAGCAGAATTTCCAGCAATGAGCCCTGTATTTTGAAGGGACCCCTCTGGGATACTCCCAGGGGTTTGGGACACCTCCCCAGTGTTTCCCGTGCGGGGCCCCCTGTGAGCTGGGGACGGGACCCCTGGAGGTTGAGCGATGCCGTGCACGAGTACCCCCCTGCGGTAGCAACACCCCCTTTTTGGCCTCTTTTTGGGCAAGACAGGGGGCCCTGTTTCCGGGCCCGGTCAGGTCAACGGCTGGTCCCCCTCGGGAGGGCTGGGGTCAAGCAGTCATGTGCCGTTGGTACCCACACCGTCCGTGGCCCCAGTGCAACGGTTAATTGGCTGGTATATTCACCCTCCCCCTTTG
The DNA here is from genome assembly GCF_015228065.2 of Penaeus monodon. Classification (NCBI taxonomy): domain Eukaryota; kingdom Metazoa; phylum Arthropoda; class Malacostraca; order Decapoda; family Penaeidae; genus Penaeus; species Penaeus monodon. The sequence continues at coordinate 36,534 of NW_023661684.1, read as the reverse complement.
CGTTAGACAGGGTTTAGCACTCAGTTTCCCCCTTTGTTGGACTCCGGGGGGTGGGGGCGGAGGAATGAAGCACGAAAGTAATGGAAAAACTAAATAAAAATCCCCCAGACAGACCAGTTGACGACCCGTGCAAGGCCCAGACCAGGCAGCCCCCCTGAAGCCTAGGCCTGGGTGGCAAAAAAAAACCCCCGAGCACAGGAGACACTGTCATGCCTGCTCCAGATGGCGGACAAGACAAACAAATCATGTACAAAATGTCGTCCACCAGATTGCCCAAAGGGCTCTGGCTGGCCCTCCGGGCCAGCCCCCAGACCAGAAGGTCTCGGGCCCCCCCTCAGAGGCCCCCACTGAAGAAAGGGCCCCAGCTAAACCCAGCCGAAACAGCTGGTGCCTCCACGAGCAAGCCCCAAACCCGAAAGGGGGGACCGAAAGGGCCCGAGGCCGGAGTCCGATCTGATGGGAGTCTGGACCCCCAAGGCTTTTCCCAAATTAAGGTCCCGTACAACCCGAAGGCTTGACAATGCCTCCCAAATGGTAAGGGCATGGGAGCCAGCGCAAAATCGGCTGTCGATCCGGGTTTGCGGAGATAAGGGCATGTCTGGGCCCCAAAGTTTAAAAGCCACCTTGTTTCCTGCAGGAGACAAAGGAGTTAAAAGAGGGGAAAAAGTGGCCTTGCCACGAACCCCGAGGAGAAAGAGTCAAGATGGGCAACTTGGCTTCTCATCTCATACGAGGGGAGGTGAAACATCACCCCCACAGGTCATGAGGCTTCCCGATTGCGGGGGGGAAGACTCCAACCAGGAAAGCCCTGGTGCCCATAAAAAGGGTACCCAAGCCACCTTGTTTGGGGTAACTGGGGTCCTACAACCTTCGCACTTATGGCCGAAACCCCACTTGGGGTTTTTTAAAGTGCCAGAAGTACGGACACCCCAGGCTAACTGTACACCCAAGCCAAAATGTGGGTCTGTAGCAAGGCAACAATATGGGGTGTGATCAAGGCACATAAAGAAGAAAAAAAAGGGACACAACAGCCAAAGCCCTAACGTGCCAAGAGGATCACGTGGAGCCTGGCTGCTCGTCAGGAAAGAGGCGGCCCCTTCAAACGGAAAGGGGTTTGCTAAGAACGCCCAGATTTTTTCCCTCCCCCCCCCGGCACTAGTCTGGGGGGGAAAAAAGCGAAAAAGGCTTCCCGACCTCCTAAGGGGAAAGGGAAGCTGCCCCCAGCCGAAACCGGAGATCCCCGCAATCGGGGGTTCCCCCCAAGTGAAGCAAGTGCAAGGAACAAAGGAAAGAAAGGTTCCAACAGCACCACACGGTCCCCCCAGCCCCAGAAAAAACATGTTTGACGAGGGGGACAGTGATCCTGCACTGCTGTGGTCACAGCAGTGGCAGTATCCCTGCAAGGACCGAGGAAGAGGGGATAAGGCGGGTCAGTGTTCCATGACGCTCTTAAAAAACCGGAAAAGAAAAAGGGGAAGGAAGAGGGAAAAGGGCCAAATCACCCCCAACCTCCCTCACCCCAGGTCGAGACTCCCCCCCCTCCCAACCCGGGCTATCCCTCACAGGCAGACCTAGCCAGGCTAGCCCAAAAGGCAGAGCCAAAACAGGCTGATTCAGTGCCACAAGCCGAATCAGAAGAAGCGACCCTGCCCGGCAAGGCCACCCAATGCACAGAAACAGCCTGGCCCGAGAAAAAGCCAAAGACGAAAAGTCGAGCTACCAAAGGCCCTCCCACCCCCAGTGGATCCGGGGATAGCTGACACCCGAAAGAGAGCCTCAAGCATGAGGATTAAAAAAATGGAGTTGCAGACCCCGCCCGTAAACCCGAAGGAGATGTCTTGAGTAACTATCAATTAGTAAATCAGGGGACGCAATCTAAGTTTTCTGAAGTGGAAACGTGGTTTCCCCCAAGGAGTGCCATCCTCCACGCAATAGGCGATCAAGGGCATGACATGTAAATGTCCAGGAGAAATTTCAGCGGAAGTGTTCGCTTTCAGGTTCCTTTACGCGTGCCACTTTCCCGATGGAAAAGAGGCCGAGACCCTGGTGAAGGAAAAAATTTCCTGTCCGAAATACGATGCCCCGCCCTGGGGGAGAAGATTTTGAATCTTTTCCCGTCGAGTTCAATGGGGGGGGCCCCCGAAATTGTACAACGGACAGCGGCCACACTGTAGAGCTAGACTTTAGCCAGGAGGTTTCCCGCAGCACACGACCGAGTGATCGGGGGGGAGACTTCAATGCACCCCACCCCACCCTGGCTCCCTGCAGGGTCCCCGGATGCGGCTGGCCGTACATAGCAACGTGTCGGACATTCCCCGAGACGCTCTCCTCAACAGGGAAAGCCAACGATGTGAGAGGAGGGGTCCTAGACCCACCGGGCCACGCGACTCTGGTGGAGAGGTTTTGGCTGGCGTGTGATGAGACCGTATAGGACATTATGGCACTATAACAACCCCAGGAAGTGGCCCAGCGAAAACCACGACCGAACCCAAGATGGAAAAACAGACAAGGCCAAGGCAGGCTTTCCAGAGCCCCTTTGGGCCCGCTGTCTGAGAAGCAAGAACCCACACAGAGGGAAATGTGGAAGTGCTAAAGCCAGACTTTTAATGCCATTGATGAGGCAGCCCACCCACCATACCCAAAAATCGGCCTGGGTCCAGGAGCACAAAGGGCGCCTGGGACTTCAATGACGAGATTAGGGAGGTCAACCCCAGGGGAAAAAAGTGCGAAAAAAAATTTCCCAAGGCAAAGAACCCCCCAAACTAGCCCCCTAAGGGAGGGGGTGAGGGGGTGCCAAGGAAACTGCCAGGGTGAGGGAGGAAAAGTGGCTGGAAGGGTTGGTCTTTCGATCACGTACCCACCCTCCAGAGTATGGGAAAAAGGGGCAAGCGAGCCCCCAGCCCCTCAGCCCCGAGAGCACGCACACGACCCCCCGGCAGAGGCCAAAGACTGGCGCAAGAGTCTTTTTCGAGAAAAGGCAGCGACGTCTGCCAGCCGAACGAGGGCAGACAAGAACGCCTTACAACCAGAAGACTTTCTCAATCAGAGAAAGGGGGAGCCGAACCCCATAAATCAATCCCCCCCCCCCCCCCCCCCCCTCCCCTCTCCCCCCCTGGGGCGGGGTTACTTTTTCCCGAACTTTTAAAGGTCCGGGCCCCCCACCCCAAAAAGGGCCCGTCCCCACCAAAACCGGGGGGCGGGGAAGTACCCCCCATCTCTCCCCGCTGGGATGGAGGTGGACTGACCGGGCCCAAAAAAAGGGGCCCCCGAAACCTCCACTTTACCAGGGCTGGAAGGACCAAAAAGCCCTCCCAAAAACAGGGCCGGGAGTACCGCCCCAATTCTCTTTCAGGGGCCCCCAAAAAAAATCAGAGGAATTTTGGTTGGGGAAGGCTCTTTGAAAAAAGAACCCAAGGAAATTTTCCAGGTACACAAGACAGCCACAGAAAAAAACGACCTGGGCCATCAGCCCTTTTTCCCCTAAATTCCCGACCCAAAAAACTTTTATGGGGGGAAGTCCCCTTGCCATTTGATACCCCGGGAATCCAAAAAACCCCGGGTTGTTTGGCTTGGATGGGATTTAAGGGGAAGGAAAGCCAGCCCAAATCCAAGGCCCCTTTAAAGAAGCAAGGAAATTGAAAACCAGGGTTTTTTTAGGGGGCCCGGCTTTTCCTTAAATGCCGGGGGCCCCTTCCTTCCCAAAGGGGGGGCAGACCTCTTAGCAAAAAAGATTTGCTAAAAAATTAAAACCTGGGAGAACGGCTAAAACAAAAACAGCTGTCGGCCCCTTGTAGAAGTTGTTGAGGACAAAAGGAAAAAAAAAAAATTTGGGGAGCCCCAAAAAGCCGCCGGGCAGGGTCCAAGGGGGGGGAAAGTCCCAAAATCCTGTGGAGAAAACCTTTCCCCCTTTGGTAGGAAATTTACCGGACCCCTTCCTTCGGAAGGTCCAGGAAAACCGCCCGACCAAAAAGCAGACGCCTTTTGAAAAGATAAAGCGGGCAAACAATCCCGGCTTTTAAAAGCCAGGGGTTTTTAAAGATAGCCCCCCTCTGGCCAAGGGAAAAATAACCGATTGGAAGTCCCCGGGGCCAAACCTCATAGGTCCGGTCATGAGACTGGCAAGCAAAAAGAAATAAAAAAGTTGACGCCTACCCCAAAGGCAGAAAAACCCAGAGGGCTTGCAACCATCACCCCCTCCGGGGAGCCCCAACATATTACACAGACGGATGGCGTCCCTTGACCCCCACGCAGGCGCCGGGTTTGCAGCAAAGGGGTGCCACAATATCCAGGGGGGTAACAGACAACGCCTCCAGCTTCAGGGAGAGGTAGTTGCTACATGGGGGCACTGAGGGGCACGGCCAGGGGAAAAGGACACGTGGTCTAACATGACTCCCAAAGGAGCCGCGACTGTCTTTAGCAGCGTCCCCATGACAACATCCCTCCCGACAACCATCGGCACAAAAACCAAAGGATGCTGCTCAGGGTAGAAGGGAATTTTCATAAAGGGTTTCCCCGCCATATAGGGATAGAGGAAAGAGCTTGCTGACGATTTGCCCAATCGGCGGGGTATGCCCCCAAAACCCATGTAAACATCAGAGGAGTTTACTAGGAGGAATGTACGGGACGGCCCAAATCCTTCCTCCTGCAGCTCACAGAGAGGAAACGAGGGAAATTTCCCCCCGGCCCGTGGTACTCAGATGCCACAGGCTATGAACCAAATGGCACTCTCGAAATAAACAACAGAGGTACCGAAGTCATTCCCACAGAATGCGCCAGGTTACCATGTGCATGGGATCAACAAACATAGAACATGAAAAGAGGGGTTGCATGCTTTCGGCGAGCGAAAGCCACACTGATACACTCTTGGAGAATTGCGTGACACGCAATCCAAGACAAACCCCACAGAAAAAACGCCGTCGTGCGGTAAAGAGATTATGCGAGTGCTTACACCCGGCAAGGAGCGCTGCTGGCAACCCCCCGCCACGGTAAGCACCGATGTCAGACCCAAAAAATGAGACAGCCTAAAAAAGGCCAGGGCCCGGGCCCTAAGTGAAAAAGGGCCCGGGGAAGCCAGAACTTCCAAATCCAAGCAAGAAGCAAGCCGGGCCATAAATGAAAGGGCCCCGGGGGAAGCCCGAATTCGCCCCAAAATTTAAGCAAGCAAGCAAAGCACAAATGGTGGCCGAGAAACCCCGCTAGTTAAAAGGGGATCCCCAGAACCTCTTACGCGAGTAATGCTCAGGGTGGGAAAGGCCCGTCTGCACGCAACGGCGTGGGATCGGGGAGTTTCCCCCCCTGCAAAAAGCCACTTTTTTGTTTATAATGTAATTAATTTTTTTAATTTTTTTTTCAAACAAAACCAGCGCATAAGACCCGCTAGCAAAGAAAGAGCTTCGGACGTCACTCCCCGCACAACCCCCTGTGTTGATTTTTTGCTTGTTTTTCGTTCATGTTTGTTTCGATTTTTGTGTTGTTTTGTATCGGTCCGAAGGATGATTTCCAAGCAAAAAACCCCCATAATGCCCAAACCCCCATATTAACCACCTTCCACGCTCAGCGAAAAAGGTAACTTTAGCCCACACCCGGACATCATCACATAATCACATCACATCATTCACATCTTTATATGAGTTAGCGCTGGCAGTACCGTTTACCCCTGTTATATATTACGTTTTTGTCTCTTAAAGTTTTTTTCCTTATACTCGCAAAAAAAAAACAAAAGGTGACCCATAACCCCGCTTCAGCTTTAGGGTGGAAGGGAGGGAGGCGGGGGCTCCCGCAACAGGCTATCATAGAAGGTTCACCCCTCTTAAAAAGATAATCCCTGGCAGGCGAAAAAAAAAAAAAAAAAAAAAAAAAAAAAAAAAAAAAAAAAGTTTTGATTTTTTTGTTCTCATGTTTTTAGTTCTTTTTCTTTTTGTTTATTTCCTGTTGTTTCCCCATTTTCTCTCTTTAATAAAAAAAAAGAGGGACCCACTGAACCCCGTCCCCGCTCCCGGAGCTGGTTTGGGAGGCAGGCGGGGTCTCACCGCAATGGCTATCTAAAGGGAGATACCCATTAGAAAACCTAGCGGGGGAAAAAAAAAAAAAAAAAAAAAAAAAAAAAAAAAAAAAAAAAAAAAAAAAATTTTGTCTTGTTTTTATGTTTTCATATTATTATGTCCTTGTTTTTTCTCACCCCCACATGTGTATTTTATTTTCGTATTTATACATTCTCTGACACATTTTCCGTTCCGATTTTTCTCGCTTTTAAAAAAACAAAAGAGGGGGCCCCCGAACCTCGCTCTCAGCTCTAGGAGCTGGCGGGGGGAGGCGAGGGTCCCCCCTGCAATACATCATAATGGGATACACCTTTATGATAATCCAGGGGCGAAAAAAAAAAAAAAAAAAAAAAAAAAAAAATCAACTACCGTTCCTTTTTATTTCGTTCTGTTTTATCATTTTACTCTGGTTTATGTTTTTGTTTTTTTGTTATAGTTCTTGTCCTCACCACATCCCTCTTACTTATATCCTCGCATCCCTAGCCATCATCTTCTCGGTTATCCTTATCTTTATCTCCCTGTTTCTTTCCTTTGTTTTATTACCACAAGTTCTTGTTACCCTATCCTTTCCCTTTTTGTTAAAATTTCTGTTCTTTCCATCATCCTCCCTCACTAACCTCACATCCCCCTCCCCTCACTTCTGTATTTTTTTGCCGTTTTCATCGTCTCTGTTACATATTCCTGTTCCGATTTTTCTCACTTTAATAAACAAAAAAGGGACCACGAACCCCGCTCTCAGTCCTAGGAGCTGGTAGGAGGGAGGCGAGGGGTTTACCGCAAAAGGTTCATAAGGGTACACACCTATTGATAATCCCCAGCGGCGAAAAAAAAAAAAAAAAAAAAAAAAAAAAAAAAAAAAAAAAAAAAAAATAATACCGTTCCATATTATTACTTTTCTTTTTTCATTATATTTTTCCCTTTTTAAAAAAAAAAAAAAAAAAAAAAAAAAAAAAAAAAAAAAAAAAAAAAAAAAAAAAAGGTGCTCCCTGTCCAACCTGGCTCCAATCGAAAAAAAAAGGTACCACATCCCCAAACCCGCAAATAAAAAAAAACCACGAAAGGGGTTCGCCCCCACTTTAAAACTCTCTCCCTTTGCTTAAATTTAGTAGCTAGCTCCCCGTAGTTTTCTTCCCCCCCCATGAGGACTCCTCCTCCCCCCCCCCCTTTAGTTCATCTGACGGGGAGAAACCCCACGATCACCCGCAATGCGAAAAGAGTGAAAATAATAGCAAATGGCCATTTAAAAGTGTATTGAGCTACCCGGAGTCCGGGCCAATCGCGCCGCGAATCCTCCTTTGCTATTTATCGCTTCCCTAACGAAATGCCAGCAAATTTCTCTTTTTCCCAGAGAATTTTTGCATTTTCACTGCCCTCAGCGGTTTTTTTTTTTTACCCATGGGGTGAAAAGGGAAAAACATACCCTCCCTCAGCCCCGCGCCCCTTTTTCCCAAGGGAAACCGTATAGGAGGCCCAGCATTTGAGGCGAAATAAGGTGCCTTTTTCTCCCCCTGATCTTTTTCCCTTTCCCTGTGGTCATCTGGGACCTCATAAGTTCCTCGGGGATTTTTTTTATTCTTGGGTGGTCCCCTGTTTCCTTTTGGGCCCTTTGTAGCAAGGTTTGGGGCAATAAGGGGGGGCCCCAAACACAAAGCTCCGATCCTTAGTATGGAGAAACGCAACAGTTCCCACTAGGGGGTCGAGCCTGGGCTTTTCTTTCCCATCTCTCTTCCTCCATCATCTCACCTGTCATCCCTCCGGGCCATTTTCACCCTTCCCCCGCCCCATGCAAAAAAAATGCCCAAAATCAAAAAAAAAACTCTGGGGGTCCCACCCACCAAAAGCGTGAGACCCTAGCCAAGCACTGTTTGTGCACAGACAGAGATTTCGGACTTCCCCTTTCAAGGTCCCGGCATTGATGAGGCGAAAAACCCATCCCGAAAAGCTTTCTCGAAGGATGTGCCCTGCCCCTTGAAAAACTTGGCTTCCCCCATAATTTCCATTGATATAAAGGCTAAGTTTTCGCTTGTTTTTAAGAAACGGACCGACAATTTTAGGAGTCGGTTTAGAGTTTGAAGAAGAGATCCCCTTTCCCTTCCCCGATGCTCGGGTTTGAAGAATCTATGTCATGAAAGAAAAATATATAATAAAAGCAAGATTCCAGACCAGCCACACCCAAAAGAACTAAAAGAGAAGGGGATATACCTTTTAAAAGGTATATGTTGCCCCGGCAAATCGAATTAAAAGTTTTACGCCACTTAAAAATGTTGAAGCTTGCTTTGGGATCTTAAAACCCAAATGCAATCGAAAAAAGAGCCAGATGACTGAGTGTGGTTCTAACCCCCACCCCTTTAGGGACTGCAAGAGTTCCTTTAAAAAAATCCCTTAACTGGGCGGTGCCCATAGGACATTCCCAACATTGTCCCACAGGAAGGAGCCATGAAAATTCCGGGAGAAAGTTAGGGAGAAAAAAAAAAAAAAAGAAACAAAAACCATACGGGGCTGGGCCCAAAAAAGACAGCACGGAGACTGTGCAGGTATCCCAAACGCCGGGAAAACCCCAAATTTAAAACCAGGTCCCCCAAAATAAAAACACAAAGATGAACCCCCCATCCACCTGGCTCTCCCTAAAACTCCCCAAAGGGATTCTCGTGTCCTCCTGCATGCTCAAACAAAATCATTCCCCCTGAAAAGGGGTTTTAGTATCATGCTAAAGTGGCACTGGAGGCAAAAAAAACCTTCCCGCCTTAGCCCTGGAGAATTGACCCTGGGGCATCCGAAAGTTATCCAACCCCCCAGCCAGACTGTTCAGGCCCAGCCTGAACAATCCCACCCCGTGGCACCAATCCCTCCCCTTACAGGCCCAGGCAGCGGAGTCCCAACTTCCTCGGGCTCACCCCCACTGACCCCCCTGCCCCGGGGAAGAACCCCCGCCGCTAGATACAGACACTGGACCCCCCAGTCAGTTCCCCCCCCCTAAAAACACGGCACCCCCCCCCATTGCCCCCCCCTCTAACAGCAGCCCAAAGTCAATAACAACCCCCATGTAACGAGCTTAGGGACCCCCCCGGTTTCCCCTCTGCCCACCCCTGATGCCCCACCCCTAACCAACCGGTCGAGCAAGGAGACATTCACCGAGACGAGGGGGGGAGCGCCTATGGACGGAACTGCAACAGACCCGAAACATAGGATCCGGCTCTTTTCAGAAAACCCCCAAAATCCCGTACTTGATCGTTCAAAAATTGGCTCAAAATTTAAAAAAAAAGAAAAAAGTGGTTTAGAACAAAAAGAGAGCATCCCATCATGGTCACAAAAAAAGATACACAAACACCTCAAGGAAGGCAACATGCGTATACAAACGAAGAAGCAAGCCAGACATAGAAAAATTTTAAAAACGGGTATTCCCTTGAATAAAACACAAAAAATGGCACCCCTACACTACATCAGCCTCACCATCATACAAACAACGTACCCCATGGACAAACAAAAAACTGACGTGAAAACCCCCATACAGAAGACACGACCCCACATCAACCATTAAACCCAGGGGCTCAATAACACTACCCCACTCAAAATTACAGTACACACACTTTTCCCAACAAATCACAAGAAAGAAGCGATGGCGTAGCAATTGCGATCGAAACGACATTCACACAAAATCATCAATAACTTTCAGCAGACCTTTTGGGCAGTCGAAAAAAAATACCCAAGGACCATTATACTAGCAACCTTTTAATTTCCACAAGAAGACCTTTCATACCAGAACCTGAACTTGCAGCTCCTGAGGCATAAAAAAACCAATATACATCATGGGAGATTTTAACGCAAACCACGCACTCTTTGGCTAAAACCCACACAAACCCCGTGGCAGAGGCCTCGCTCATCATACAACAAGACAGACTCACACACCTCGGTCCACACACCCCAAACATTTAAAACAAAACAGAAAAAACACCGACATATTTTGGCAAACCACAGAGACATTACACCCCCATACCCAAACAGGCGACGTCACATCCAGCGACCACCTCCCGGCTTTTTAAACATGTAACAAACCATATGATCCCAACAACCCGAGAATCCTAAACATGCAAAGGGAGGGTTTAAAAACAACACTTAAAGACACACACGTAATGTTTGGGGGGACAGCCCACACACACAAAAAAAAACCCCCACCTTGAACAGTGGTACGCAGACATACGGGACGGCCGACAGGCCAACTCCCAAAACAACACAAAGATACCCCCATTACAGAAAAAACACATCCCTAAAATTTGTTTTAAAATACAATACAGACACAAAAACCCGAACAAACACAACAGGGGGGCGGGGACGACAATTACGCACAGATACAGAAAAAATCCAAACACAAATTACACACAAAATTAAAAGAAATGAACAAACCCCATGGGACACACTCGCGCAAAGCTTGTTCAAAACTCAAAACCCCCCAAGAATTTGGAGTTCCTTAAAAAATATGGGGTCGAACAAACAGATAACACATACATATACAACACAAAAGACAGAAGGTTGGGCTCGGGGGAGGAGAGGAGCCCTCCATAGGGAATTTTGGGGAAAGAATTTTTAAATTCCCCCCGAGAACGCCGATTTCCCCACATTTCAAGACCGGGTTACAAACTAATACAAAAAACATAGGAAATAATTTTCCCCGAAAACATCATTACATAAACACTTCACAGAGGAAATCCCCCTCCACACCAATCACTTTAGAAGAAATAAAAAACACAATCCAAAACGCATAAAAACCAAACCAGGAGCTGCAAATAAAAAAAAACAACATCGAACATCTTCCCCCAGAAAGACAGCAGCTCGCCAATCTCAAGCAGCACGGAACGGATTTTCCCTGACAAGTTCAAAATGCCCCCCCCATCACCTTAAACCCCAAAACCCGGGAAATCTGCCACGAGGTGGGAATTTCCGCCCCCCTCTACTCCTAGAAGTCCCAGGAAAAAAGCTGAAGGGTAATTGCACGAGACTCATCCCCCACCTGAAAAACAAAAAAAACACAAAAATTAGGCAATAAGGTTTTTTTCCCCCCCCAAAGGGGACCGAGAGCGCCTCGCCCCCCGTTACGAGGAGATGCTCCGGTCTCCTAACAAGCACCGACGAACGCAATACTACGGACGTCAGCAAAGGCCTTTGATAAGGTATGGCATGACGGGTCCAAATACAAACTAACACAATACACCCCCCAACATTCCACGCCTCTCGCCCCGTTCCCGGATGAAGGACTGCCAAAATACGCCGGGGGGCTCACCAGGACCCCCCTCCCCCCTCAGAAGTGGAGTACCACGGGAAGCGTATTATCGCCCCCCCTCTTATCCGTACACACCCAAACTGCCGAACCCACACCATAAGCAATATATTTCCTATGCAGACGATATCACACAGATTTTACACACCCTCAAAAACAACACTCATGAAACGAACAACAGAAAGAGCTATACAGAAAAATCAAACATTTGAGCACCACTGGGAAAAAACAGACAAAAAATAAACAAATTTAAACTATACCCCTAGCACGTAGAAAAAAAACAAACCAATCCGATCAACAACACCAAATTCCCTTTCACCCCCCGGAAACTTCTTTGGGCTCCCGACAAAAGCAAGGCTTCACAAAAACACGTAAACAAAGAATAACACAAGAAAAATAAACTAACCAAAAAAAAAAGTTTTTTTTATGCTGCACACCACAAACAAAAACCCGACTTTACAAAAAATGTAGACCCCTCTTTGAATATATGCTATCCCCTGGGTTTCAAATTATACTCACAAAACTCGAAGCAACAGACAGAACAAAGCACTACTCGGGGGCACGGCGAACATTTTTGACCGAATTTTCCCCCGAAACACTACACAGAAAATACAGCATGGAACCACTAACACAGCATACACGGGCGAGGCAAAAAAAAAACCTGGGCCAGACTACGCGAACAAGAAGACGAACAATTAACAACATCTTGAAAAAACCAAAAAACTCACAAAACCCGCCGGGGGCCCCCAACACTACCCAAACCAGAACACGAAACACCCACCCCGATATAAAACACACACACCGACCCTGATTTGTGACCAGACCATGTTTTTAAAGTTTTTAAAGTTTTTAAAAACAATTTAAGAAGGAAAAAAAAAAAAAAAAAAAAAAAAAAAAAAAAAAATATAATAATAATAAAAACAGAAGTCACCCCCAGAATCCCCAAAGGATTTGGGTTTAAACCCCGCCCAAACAACTAACTTTTAAAAGGAAGGAGAGCGCCATCAGCTCTGCCCGCTCACCTGGAGCTCACCTGTGCGCGGGGCGGATTAAAAAAACGGGGAGAGAGGGCTGGCCACCTTGGCGTGTCCCAAAAGGATAAATTTGCTGGCGCTGTTTCCACGGCTTTTCACTTTTCCGCCTCGGCCCGCCCAGGGTGTGGGATCAGCGTCGACGAACTATAAAGGGGGGATTCCAAGGAGAAAATCTTACAAAAATTTCTAGACTCTGATCGTTTTCTGTGATTATGGGAGTGCACCGTGCAATTTTCATAAGGGAGACACGCGAATCAGAAGCGGAGGAAAAAAAAGAGTTTACGGAAAAAGGGAGAAAAAAAAAAAAAATTAAAAACCCTAAAAAAAAAAAAAAAAAAAAAAAAAAAAAAAAAAAAAAAAAAAAAAAAAAAAAAAAAAAAAAAAAAAAAAACCTTTTAATCAGTTATCCTATGTTTACTTTCTTTTGTTTTTTTTTGTTCCCCTTTTGTTAATATCTAATATTCACTTATCATTTTAAACCCCCATTTTCGTTTCCCCTCCGTTGGGTTGCCATTTTTTTCTTGTTTTTGTTTTTGTTTTTGTTCTGTTCTTGTTCGGTTCTTATATTATATTATGTATTTTTTTATCACCTTTTACCAATTTCTTGTTATTTTGTAACATGCCCCTTTCGTCCACCCATTTTCAATAGTCAGACCAAGTTTTCAAGAATTTTACTCCCCTCGATTGAAAATATAATATACCACTTTATTTTTTTATCAAGCATCATCAATCACCCCATCCCTCATCACATCTCACCCATCCCCTGTCCCTATTAGATTCATTTTCCTTGATCAACCATTACCCGTTTTTTGTAACTATTTTCATTTGCATGGGTCCCCCCCCCTTTTTCTTTTTTTTGTTTGTTCCTGTTTTTGCAATAAAAAACAAAAACAAAACAAAAAAACAAAAGTATAAAATAATAAAAAAAAAATAAAAAATTAATTAATAAATTTCCCTTCATTTTAAACATAAGTCAAAAATTGTTTCTGTTCTCGTTCTTGTTTTAGAATAAAAAAATAATAATAAAAAAATAATAAAAATAAAAAAAATATAAAAATCAAAAAGTAATAAAACCAAAAAAAATCATTTTTTAGAATTTTAAGCCTAGTTAATTTTTTATTGTTACCAACTCACCACACTTTTCCCATTAATCTAGTTTTAAAAATAAATACAAAACAATAAAAAAAAAAAAACGTAAAAAGAAAAAAAAGTTTTAAAACCAAAAAAAAAGATATATAATAACGATATATAATATTTATTTTTTACAAAAAAAAAAAAAAAGGCATTTACTTCGATAAAAAAAACGTAACATAGCCACTTTCTCACCAATAGCAAAAAAATAAAACAAAAACCCCTCACCCCCCCCCCCCTCGAAACCCAGACAGAAAAAGAAAAAGAAGCAATGTACTACCATGCAAAGGGGTTTTCGCCCCCCCCACTTTTCCAATCTCTAAAATTTCCCTTTAAAATTTTACCATTTCCTTCTCCCCCCCCCTTCGAATTCTTCCCCTCTTTAAATTTATTATTAGCTTATTTTATAGGGGACAATTTTTTTTCGAGGGGGGCACCACCCCCCGCCGCCGCCGCCCCCCGCCGCCGCCGCCCCCGCCCCCCCCGCCGTCGCCACGTGCCCCCGCACCCCCCCCCCCCCCAGAGTGAGGTGAAAAGGAAAAAGAAAAAAGAAAAAGAGGGGGAAAAGGAAGAAGAAGAATAGAAACTCCGCTTGGTAAAATATACTTTTTTTTATACATTTTGTTATTATGTTAGAGTATTTTTGTTTATTAAACGATATGTGCGGACCATTTGTTTAATTCGTTCTCTTTATTAGGTATAATGGACGAACCGGGCCCTAGCGGGTTAGGTAGAAAAAAATTCCGAGGGAAGTTTGGTAGCGATGACGAAGAAGAAGAAGAAGAAGAAGAAGACGAACAACAACAAGAGGAAGAAGGACCGCACATCAGCAGCATAGAGTGCGTATATGGAGGTATGGGTTGTGTTTTACATTTTTCGATTCCCGAAAATGTATCACACGACCCTATCGGTTTTTTGCGGTTAAATTCGGAATATTTCCGGAATATGATGATTACACATAGAGAGACACTGGGGAATCCCCCTCCCAGTGTAAAAATCTACCCAGAATTTACCATTCATATTTCCAAAATGAACATACAGGGGAGAAGGAGATTGTTCCCATATACATAGTCATACCTAATCAAAATCATATATCATAATGATGATTTTAATGAACTCATTGATGAATGGATCCAATATCTCATTAATCGATTAGAAGAATTGCTTAGCGAAACTGAAGGTTCTGGGTTCATCCTAGAGGTGATTACTGGTTTTAAAATAAGCGTCGTACAAATGGCTGCTTATTCAAAACTCGGTGATTATATATCTTACCCTAAGGGATTAGAGGGGAAAGATGTGTATTCACCCTAAATCGGAAAATATGAGTTGTTTATTACTATGTTTTGAACTATACCAGTTTTTAGAAGATCACCCAAATATGGTTAAGAAGTGCAATCGTGAGTTGCGGCGTATTTTAGAGGTAGGGAAACATAACAGGGATTAATTTGGGGGGATTATAAGCAAAAAATTGCATGGGAAAGTATTGCAAAATTGGAAAATCTTAATCGGTTTTCCATTTTCATTTACAAAATGACTCCAGAAGATTCCTCACTTGCTAGCGATAATGATAATAATAATAAACAAGGAGTCTCCGGCAAAGTCATGATTACTTTAGCGAGGAAGGGGTCAGATAAATATTTCAATAGAATTTTTCCTTTTTTATTGTTAGGAGAGTCCCACTGTGCTCTCTTTAAGGATTTTAATCTTTTTTATATCGCGATTACGCGATCCGCTAAGAAATTTTATTGTCGGTTATGTTAACGGGTGGGGGAGTGACAGGTGTTTATGATGACCCCACTGAAAACTCTGTGCGTTTTAAAACCCAAATTTTTTACCCTTTTAATCCAGGTGGGTTACCTTTTTTTCAGACACCCCCAAAAAAAAACCTACCCTGCTCAAGTGGGTTTCTTTGACATGGAATGCATTCCCGATAAAAATTGTGGTGAAAAAAATAAGGGTGGGTGAAAAGGCGATGCATCGAGGGTTTGAATATATTTATTTTCCCAAATAGAAGAGAGGGTAGATTTCTTTGATTCTTTTCATTTATTGCGGGTCCGATGCATCGACCGTTTAAATTGAACGACTTATGGGGGTTTTTGGGGGGTTTTAAAAAAAACATTCCAAGTCCCCTCTTAACTGACAGGGGGGGAAATATCCGAAAGTTCAAAGAGGGGGGTTGGAAAATGCTGGGGGGCCCTTTTACGCGTTTTCCCAAAGGAGTGAAAAAAAATCGAACCCATAAAATCACATGTTTGCGTCAAAAACAATTTTTGGGTGATGTTGCACGCGCTAAAACCTTTTCAGAGGGGGAAAACCAAAAAAAGCGTATTACCTTTTTTAGCTCATAATATGAGTAGATATTCTATCTTTTTAAAAGGGGAAAATTAAAACTTTAAACTTTCCCGATTAAAGGTTCCCTAATAAAGGGTTTTAAAAAATTTATGGGTTTTTTGAATAGGGGACTTGGGTTTCTTGGTAGTAGGGCTTTTATGAGTGGTAGTTTTGCGAATATTTTAAGACTCCACGGGAGTCAGGGGGGGGTTTGGGTTTTATTTAAAACATATGATTCATCCCCTTTTCCTAGCGCTTCCCACCCCTTATTTTTATAAGGGAAGAAAAGTTTTTTTTAGACTTTTTAGATGGCGAAACCCAAATTTTTGGGGGGACACATCGCCCCCCCGAAAAAAGTTTTTTTTTTTTTAATGTGTTGACCCAGGAGCAAAATTTCAGATGAGGATTATCGGGAACGCGCTTGCCTTTTGGCGTTATGCGGGTGTATTCGCGCGCAAAATTACCTTCTCTGTTTTTTAGTCTGCGATGTAGGAATTTTGGCCCTGATTTTTTTCTTATGGGGCATCCCTGCGTGAAGTTATGGTTTGACTGTGTTAATTATGACCCTTTTACCGGATACGGCTTGTTTTTTTTTAATGTCGAGAAAATTGAGATTGAGTTGATATCGGACCCGGGGTTGGGAAAAAAACTAATTAGAGATAACGTTAGAGGGGGTTTTTACAACCTTTCGCCCCGAAATTTTTTCTTTGCTTTATAATAAGGATCTAGGTAACATTACAGCAAAAAAAAAAGAGCAATTTATATTCTTTATATTGATTTAAATAGTCTTTACGCATTTGCATGATTTGTAATTACCCGCGGAGATTTCGGGAATTAAAAACCGGGGAAACCCATTTGTTTTTAGGAGAAAGGGTATTCCCTAATCAAACCCTGATGCTGAGTTTCCCTACGGTTTCCCTAGATACCCTACCGGTGCCCTCAGGGGGGCTGCTAAAAAAAACGATAAATTACCTCTAGCTTTAAATCTTTTAAAATATAGAGTTTAAGCTGTTTATGCTATCAGAAAAAAAATAGGGGATTTTAAATTTGAAATACCCTCGCCCAAAAAAAAAAATTAGTTGTTCACTTCCCTCAGACCAATTCCCTTTTCACTTAGCTGTTGAAATTTATTGAGGGACGCTGGGTTTTGGAAGTTGCTCGAGTTCACTTGTCTTTTCCCTTTTAACTCAAAAAAATTTCCTGGGGCCTTTTTTTAGAGGTAACGTGAAAATGGAAAAAACGAGCTGTGGGGAAAAGAGAAGACAGATGGCGTTTCAAAAGGCCCTTGAGTAATAGTATTTTTGGGAGATGTTTGCAAAACCGCTAAATAGATCCCTAAAAACCCAAAAGTTTTTTTACCCAAAAAAGAATAAATTTTCTGCCTCTTCAGGATCCCCATTTCCAGAGGATGATTCCTTTTGCGAAACCCCAAAAAGGGTTTAAATTTCCATTTAGTAAAACTCCCCTTTTGGGATATGAACCAGCCTTTTAAACATATTGGGTACCACTTTTAGAGTTTGCAAGTATCATTTTTATCCAAATTTTGGGGTACGGTTTTGAAAGACAAATTTTGGAGAAAGTGTTCTCTCATTTTAAGGGGATAATGATTTGCCCTTTTTTTATCCCCTTTGGGATTTTTGATTTTAAAAGTGAGTTTTTAAGTATCCATTTAAAAGATTAATCGATCGCCGAAACTTTCCTGTTTACCGAATTGTATGATTAAAAAGCAGGAAAGGGTTTAAATTGGACTTTTTTAAAAATCGAAAACGGGAGACAACTTTTTCCCAAAGGAGGTCGTGTGTTTTTCGCCCGAAAAAGACTTGTTTTTCCCCGAAAAATGACAAAGGAAATTGCTTTTGGGAAAAGGGATTCCCCAGAGCTGAGAAAAAAGGACTTTAAAAAATGAGAGTTTAAGGTATTTTTTTTAATTCGTTGTCATAAGTTTTTCCAGATTTTTATCCCTTTAAAAAAAAAAGGAGTAATGTTTACAAAAACAAAATGTTAAGAGGGGGTTTAGTAAAATTTTAAGAAAGAGATTTTATTTTCAAAATTTTCAAGAAAGTGTTTTCCCTTTTGGGTATCCTTTACCTATTAGCGATATTTATTTACCGGAGGAGGAGGAGGAGGAGGAGGGGGGGAGGAAGGTATTAGAGCGGAAAAGGGAAAAAAAAATCCCCAGCAAAGGGGAAAAGGGGTGATTCACCCCAAGATTTATAGGTCTTTTTTGGGAAAAGCGAGAAAGTCCCAACCGACCCTTTAAATTTTTTTGCAAAATTGTGATCGTCAAAGAAAAAAAGGTGACGATTCGCTCAAAAAGGGTTTTCAAGGGAAACCCAGGAAGAGGTGTAGATTTTTTAATAGTTTTTTCCACGATGAAGCTGAAAGCGAGGTGATGATGATGTTTTTGATGATGATTATGATGTCATTTAGCCTTACAGTAGCTCATTCCCTTTAAGATAAGATTTACGAAGGAGAGGGAAAAAGATTTATAACTCTAAATCCGTTTTCTTTCCCTTTATGTTTTTTTGGGAATTTTTTTTTTTCCTGATATATATGATTGGGTGAGTATTGGGCCATTAATATGTTTAAAAATAAGATGTGATTTGGGAAAATTAAAAATATGTTTAAATAGTTTGAGTATTTTTTTGCCTACCTTGATTTTACCGAAAAATGCCACGTTTTTAGAGGTGAAGAAAATTTAAAAAGAATTTAAAAAGTATTTAGGTGTGTTCCCCCATCGTAAAAAGTTTAAAAAAGCTTTCCTTTCAGGGTGGGGGTTTTGATGGCATGGAGGAATTGTAACTATCCTGAAAAGGGGCTGGTCTGACATCAAGATGAAGTTTAAAAAAAGAAGAGAGAGAAAAAAAAGGGAAAAAAAAAAAACGTTTTGTTATGTGATATCCAATAAATTCTACAATTGCGGGTGCGTTACCCTTTTCCTCAAACTTTTTGGTATTTTACATATTTTTGCGGGGGGGTGTTACGTTTATTCCAAAGCCATCCCGAGATCAGGTTGGCCCATTATCCAGGAATGTTTTTACGTCATCCTCAAAGGTAAACCTAGAGGGCATGGCAGTGCTATACCCGCGAAAATTTGGTTACGCATCCTAAAAAGGTCACCCTCGAGTCATGGCAGTGCTATACCCGGGGAGTGGTTAGTATCCTCATGGTTTTGGGTTATAGCCATACCCGGGGAGGTTTTTACGTCACCTCGGTTTAGGTATAGCCATATCGGGGGTGTTCGCATCCTAAAGGTACCCTAAAGGGTCATGGCTGTGCATACCGCGGGAATGTTTTTCGTATCCTCAAGGTATGGTGTGCATATCGGGAGTGGTTTTACGTCATCTCAAGGTCAACCCCGGTTTTGGCATTTTTACTATTATTAAACATATATATAATATATATAAAATTAAAATATATAATATATTTTAACAAATATACAATACATACACACAAAATTATTTTTACACACATAAATTTTGGGTGTGTGTGGTGTGTGTGGCGTGTGCGCGTGCTGGTGCGTGGTGCGTGCGTGCGTGGGGAAAGTTTTGGTGTGCGTGGTATGGGTGGTGTGTGTGTGTTGTGTGGGGTGGTGTGTTGTGTGTGTGTGTGTGTTGTGTGGTGTGGTGTGTGTGGGGTTTGGTTGGTGTGTGTTGGGGTGTGTGTGTGTGTGGTGTGTGTGTGTGTTTGTATATATATATAATAAAATTAGTATTACTTTAATAAATATATATATATATATAATAAATATTTATATATACATATATAAAAATATATATATATATAATTATATATATATAATATATATAAAATTTATACCACACAACACACACACACACACACCACACACCCCAACACACACACACCACACGCACGCACGCACGCACGCACGCACGCACACGGCACGCCACACGCACACGTACACACACCCCACACTTATATGCTGATAATATATAATTAATAATAAAAATATATATATATTATATATATATATATGTAGTATTATTATATGTGTGTTTTGGTGTGTGTAGGTTTTATATATGTATATATAGTATATATTGTATATAATGTATATAAAAGGGGCCCCGGGGGCCCCGAAGGTTAGAGCGTCGGATCAAGATGGCACGATGCAATTTGAGTCGGGGGTTTTCGAGTCCCCCGACCGCGGCTTTGTTCCTTTGGGCAAGGAATTTTCCCCTTTTGATTGCCTATCTAGCCAGGGTGGCCGCAGGCCAAGTCAAGTGTGGTCCCCAAACCCGGTAAATAGAGAGAAGATTTCCTAAAAAAAAAAAAAAAAAAGTAAAACCGGGACTCTCCGTGGAAAGGAACTGGGGGACCCCACCACGTATCACTCCAAGAGCATCACAACATGAAAACTACAATAAGTATCTGCTGTGCCACGGGGGCTCAGACATGAACCCACCCTTAAAAGAAGATATGTATATATTGATAATATTATGTATATATGTAGTATAAAGATATGTTATTATATATATTATAATATAAATAATATAATATTTGTTGTGTGTTTTGTTTGGGGGTGTGTGTGTGGTGTGTGTGTGTGTGGTTTTGTTTTTTGTGTGTGTGTGTGTGTGTGGTGTGTGTGCGTGTGTGCGTGGTGTGTGTGGTGTGTGGCATTAAAATATAAATAATATATAATACTATTTTATATTATATATAAAATTAAATGTATATATATATTTTTGGTATAAAATATATATATATATATATATATATATTATATATATATAATATATAATAATATATATGGTGTGTGTGTGTGTGTGTTGGGGTGTGTGTGGTGTGGTGTGTGTGTGTGGGGTTTTTGTGTGTTGGGGCTTAATATATAAATAGATTTGATAGAAATAGATATGTATATAATGGATGGATTACATATGTGAAATAATCAGGGTGTTGGTGTGTATTTATAAATGATCGGCATGAAGGCCTATGAATTCCAGCTTTATGAACTGGTAAGATTATCTCTTCATCAAAATTTAAAAACTTATTTTTCCAGCAGTGAAAATACGTGCTTATTATGTAATTACTTCAAGAAAAGGGTGTATGAAATTTTTTTGATCCCTTTTCAGTTAAGCTTTACGCACAAATTTATGAAACTTGCCTCAAATCAGTTGCAAAAAAAACGGGACAGACCAGCAAAGAGGGTGAAAGGAATTCAAGTACTAATTCCACACAAAATATTCTGTATGAAAAAAAACCTGGGAATTTCCCCCAAAAGCAAATTTAAGCGCGACATTTTTTTTTCCTCCCCAAAAGTTTAAAGATTTTTAGCAGATTTCGGATTTCCCCATTGACATTTTTATTTAAATTCCTATAAAAAAAGCTACCATTTTTTTAAGTATTTAAAAGTATTTAAAAACATCAAGAAATAAAATCTCCCGGGGTTCTACCAACAAGATAAAGGTGGGGAAGAATGTGAGTACGACGTTTTTTTGAATATTATAAGTAAGTTAAGTAAGATTTTTTACCAGCCCGGGAAACTGTCAGGCTGGGCAATCAGATTACAATTTTTCATAATCTGACATGCAGTAGTTTTTTATACTGTAATTTACATGGTAAAAAGAAATAGAAATCAACATCATCAAAAATATTCTTTCATTGCTTTTTGCCACTGTGTTTTTCATAACAGTTATTTGTTTTCGGGAGTTATTTCAAGTAAATTTAGGATACAGTGCGGTATATCTTTCCAATGTAGCAGATGAAATGAAAATTCAATAGTTTTTTGTACCTCAGCAGGTGGTTGAAAGGTGTATCACAGACATTCGAGTATATGCCAAGCGTTCGTTTTTTTCTTCATTACACAGTTACATCTAGATTATCTGCACTTTTGCACTGTGTATTTTGCCAGTACATTCCTAACCAAACGTATTCTGGCAAAAACCCCGTCACACTGTTTTTTGACTTGGGTGCCCCCCCATGGGAAGGCTTGCCTTCCATAGATCGTAGTCCTAGGGTACAGTTTTCAGGTTTGAGTGTTAATCAGACTACTAGTTTTTCCCTTTGAGAATTTTCAATATATGTGCAACCCTAGAAAGAGATCTAGTTCACAGTATTTTTCTGCGGGCCCTTTTTTCGCCAATTTGCTAGGGTCGTGCGGGATGCCAACATGAGTTTGGGTACCATACAATTGAATTTTGAAATTTGCCTCTGTTGCATAAGTACATTTCGTTAAGCAACAAATTTTTCCCCTCGCCCCCTGCTTTTTAAAAAATAGTGCCGAAGAGCTTTTTGGGGTACAGAAAAATGTCCAGAGCCCCGTTTTGTAGTGGGGGCCCAATTTTGTACTTTCCCTATTAAATTGTGTTTTAGTAAGCCATTTTTTTTAATAGCGCAAGCACAACCAGCTTTGACCCGACTGTACGGGTCCGTCGCGTAAAAAATATATAATCACGCCCATGATTCTGTGTGTTCCTTTACCGTTGTAAGCAATTTGTTTTAAAACTCGTTATGTACATGTGAGTTTTGTAATGTTAAAGGAGGTTTTGTGATCAGAGGGCGCGTGGTGATTAGTACGTTTATTGCGCGATTTATGCTGCAGCGCTTGGGAAACGGAGATACGAGGGTTCCCCCAGAGCTTGGTGGAAAAAAATATTATTCTTAGAAAAGGATGGAAGTTTAATTTGATTCATGCTCACTATCCTTTTCTGTTCTGGGGCGCCGAGGTAATCCTCATTTATTTTTCACTAGCTCCCAAACATTTTTTTCTGATTCTTTACAGCAACCCAAATGCAGTGCATGGTAGTCTAAAAAGACCATAAAAGCAAGTAAAACAGTCTAGCAAGTTAACATTGATGCCTGTTCTCTTCGACAAGAATTTCAACGGTTTTTTTCTCTCCCGAGTCCTTCTTTTGAGAAAAGGGCCAGGTCGCATCTTTTCGTTCCACCGATTTTATATTTTGGCATATGTCAAGTCCCGGTCACCATGCCAAAAATGGGTGGGGGGATGATATAGGGGAGAGCCAAGTTTCTCAGCGGGCAGACAATCCACACTCAAAAGCCTTGTTTTGAGTTTTCGGAAATTTGCTCTCTTTGTGATGATGCTCGACACATTGTCTCACAAGATATAAGGGTTCACATCCCCAAGTGGGATATTTGCCACCAGCTTGTGCATGAGGACATTGAACAGCATAGGGCTAGTACTCCTGCTGTGGCGTCCCAAGTTCAAAAGATGTGAAGTGGAACTTCTCATCCTCACATGAACAAGATACATTCTAATCCAGCTCAATATCTTACCCCGGATACCAAAGTTATAATTGTTCTAGGATAACTTCTCTGTTTGTAATGTCAAAAGCTGAAAGTAGAAAAACAGTGTGCTTCCCTGGATTAGGTGTGAAAAGTACTCGCAAAGCAATGGTGTGGTGCTACGTCCCGATAGAAATCCGTACAGTCTGTGAGATAATTTACCTTGTAAACTGTACCTGAGTCGTTCAAAATTATCATTTCTAGAACTTTGCATACACATGAGGTTAATGAAATTGGTCGGTATTATCGTGTTTGATTCGGTATAGTGATAATTAGACTGCACGTCCAGGTGCCAGGCAGAATACCTTGTGACAAACTTAACCTGTATAGGTGCAAAAGGGGATTACCAGGTACCTGAGCGATAAGGCGGAGGACACTATAAGGTAATTCCATCCTCACCTGGGGCGGACGCTTTCCTTGTCAGTGCATTGTTCAGTTCCCACTCAGTGATCTCAGCAAAGTCTGAGGGGTCAGTATCAGAACATCCAATCTCAATGGCAAATTTGCGGTGCAATTTTAGATTGACTAAGGTGATCCTGAATATTGTGGGAAGTGAGCTCAATTATGGACGCTCCAGCCCATTGACTAAGGAGCATATCTGCTTGTGCAAGAGGACTATGGAACTGCTGGGTGTTAGTTAGTTTGCCTGAAATCGATTATTTTTTTCCAGCCCTCTGACATTGAGGTGTTATTTTTAATGCTTTGGGGAACGCAAAGGTTTTTTTTGAAACGTAGGTTTTTGTTAGCCTTAAGAAAATGAAAAAGTTTGTCACGTATATCCCGCTTGTAGATATCAAAAAGTCCGAAATCGCTTTTATTCCCCTTTATGGGGGTCACGGGCCCCCTTGGTTGGGGGAGGTTGTGAGTTGTTGTTTTTTGAAGGGTTTTTTTTGGAAGACCAAGTTTGTAGTAATCGGGGGACCCCCTTTTGTTATGTTTATGGAAAATTTTTAGGCACTCGTTACTGTGTAATGTTATGAGTCAAAAAACAGCTTTAAAGTGGTGCTCAAGGTAAGGGGGAAGAAAATTTCAAGCCATTGTATTTCAACAGAATTCGTTACATTGCAAAGTGGTAAATGTTTAGCTCTGTCGAAGATGCTTCTGACACCCCTGCACAAGACCCCTTTTTTAATAATCCCGCCTACCCCCCGACATGAGTTCCCTTTTCTGTATCTATCTATTGTCGGAACTTGCTTTTTCTTTGCCGACTATTTCAGTTTATAATGTCTAGCCTTTAAAAAATCTTCCATGTTTTTTGTCCCCATGTTTTTGAAATTTCGGCAGGGGAATCAGTCAAAAATTCTACCCCTTGCATATACATGTACAGAGAGAAAAAAACCCAGGGGGCTGTTAAATAGTAAATGCTGATTTTGAAATTTATTGTCACAGTTTTACCCCAACTATGTGGTATGGTCAATGACATAAGTCAATAGGGCCTGTTTTGGGATTTTGTAAAAAAGTAACGAAAACATTTTTTTATGAATATGTAGAGCAAGTCTTTAATTTCCAGAAAGAAAAAATTGTTTCTATCTCTCATCAACCCCAAAGATTAGCTGTTTGGTAAAATTTTGTTTGATGAAGCCCAAAGTCCGAATATTTCTTGTACAGCATCCATAATTCCTGTGTGCGTGCTTTCCCCTATTGATATTAAGTTTTAATCCGTCCCTGATATCATTTTTTGAGTGATGTCCCCACATTTGTCCATTTCCCGGCATCTCGTGGGCCTTTTTCCGTCAGTTGCAGTTTAATAACCCGCATGTGTAAAAAAATTTCAGAGCCCTCATTGTTTTTCAAAAACATAACATCATTAAAAAACACTTTTTCTCTGCTAGACAATCACTTTTTTTTCCATTAATTTTTTTCTTTCAAGCAACTCTTCCCTTTTTCACCAAGGTTTTCCCCCTGTGACACTTTTTCTGGGGGGGAAACCCTGGAGTTGCAGAATTTCTGTGGGTTGGTGAGTCACAGATACGGTGGGGCAGGGGTGGGGGGGGGTCCCCGTGGCGGTTTTGGGGGGCAGTTAGGGCCCCAGGCCCCCTCCACCCGGCTCCCCCCAACCCCCCCCTAAGCACCTCTTCGCTATGTTGTCTTTTCATTGCTTTTTGCAGGGCTTTGGTGAGCTTCTGACAGCCAGACACACTTTTTCCCCCTCAAATTTAGCTACATAGCCGAAACCCCTGCCTTGAGCAGACCACAACCTCTAAACCCGTGCATGGGTCTATGTATCTTCCAAAGAATTTGGGACTTTTGGGTTTTGGGGGTGTTTCCACTCCATACAATGCGATCCCATTTAAGGGGGTCCGGCCTTGTAATCCTCCAAGCTTTTAAAAACACAGGAAGATGCAGGCTTTCCCCAGAGGCGCCTCCCTTTGGAAAACCCGGGAACCAGTATTCCCTATTTTTTGCTTTTGGGTGATAGTAGTCTTTGTTTTTAGAGAGATCCCCCCCAAAATGCCAAATTTTAAACCCTCAGGGCCCCGTATTTTTGTTGTTTCGTCTACATGAGTAGGGGAAGGTGTCCATCCTCCGCATATGTTTGTGGGCCTTTCCCCTTTTGGGGGGGCGGAAGGCTAACCTCCTATCCACCTGATTTATTATGCTAGATTGGGCCTACGGAAAGGCCCTTTAAGTACCCGTCCGGGGGGGGGATGGGTTACGCGTTTGGGGCTTTCTCCGGGGGCTTTCCGGTCAGGTTGTGGTTTTTATTTCTTCCTCCCCGTCGAACGAGTTTGGAATCCCTCGTTATCGCATCAGAGCCGGCAGTGAATCCCAAACCCTTTATACCCTATGCCGGGTTGAGGGGTGGTAGTTGGCATGGGGGGGCCCGGGCATGTCCCCCTCCATGGTGGGACAGGGGGGGGGTGGTTTTTCCCATGCTTTTTAATGTTTAATTCCTTGCGGTCGGGTGCAGGGAGGGTGCAAGGCCCCAGGTCAAGTGCGTCACACATACACCCCAGGGCTCCCCAACGGTCTTTTGTCAGCACCCTGTATTTTGGGAGTACTCTCAGTTTTGTATTTTTAAAGCACTGTTTTTCTAGATGCCCTGCCTAGTACCCGACAAAATTTTGGTGTATTGTTGGGGTCTTTATGCACGTCTGGCAGGGATATTGTCGTTTTCGGTCGGACAGGGTTTGGGTTTAGGTTTAAAATGAATACAGTTTTAAGATTTAAGGGAGCTTAGAGAAGAGGGCCCCTTTAGTCTCGAGGAGGGTAAATATTTCTTTTCCTTTCGTGAGATAATTTGGTGCCATTATAATGGGAAAAAAAGGACAAGCACCCAACAGAAAGCAATGCACCCCAAAAGGGGCCGGTTCAAAAGGTTTTCTTTAAAGGGGGCCCCGACCATCTCTGTCCGCCCCGCAGAGTAGGTTTTAACTGTGGAAACAGAAAAAAAAAAAAAATTTGGAAAGAGGGGAAAAGGGAGAAGGGAAAAGGGGAAGGTAAGGGTTGGAGGAAAATAATTTTAGGGGAAGAAAAAGGAGTGGGGGGGGGCTGGGGCATGCAGGTAAAGTTGGGGTAGAATTTTAATGGGTTTTGAAAAGGGAAAAGGATGGGGCTATTTTGAAACTTTTGTGTTCGGGTGGGTGTCCTCGGGCGCGCGGGGGGCTTCCCCCCCGCCACATGAGGCTGTGGGAGGGCGGGGGCCAACTCTTGGTGCTAAAGGTACTATTACCCCATGCCACGAATGCGTGCCTGCATGGGGGTTGCTCATGGCTTTATTTTTGGGAAGTTTGTGAAGGGCCCCGGCCCGGCCTTGTAGCGAACGACAGCAGGATTTGGCAACCAGGAGGTAGGGGTAAAAGTTAACAATTTTGGCGCCATCTGCGGTGTGTCGGATGGCCTCCTTGACCCGGGTTCCCGGGTACCCGTTGTTAAGAGGTTGAAGCTAGGAGGTGGTTTTTTTAAAGGGGGGGCCTTCCCATTGTGTCAACAGAAGGGTTCCCCCTTTTTCGGGAGCTGGGGCTTTTGGGGAGGGGGGCCGGTGTACGTTGGATTAACGCCCGGCTGTGACACTTCTTCCCCCGGACGCATAATTTTAAACAAAGGATTTTTTGGTCCTGGGAGAGTACTAGCAGAAGGTCAAGTGCCGGAAACGAAAACCCGTGGGATGGTGGGGGAAGGATATAGGATGTGGTTCCCCTAGGCAAAGGATAATAGTAGGAGGGTGGTTTATGGTAGTCACTTAGCATCAGGTTTAGCAGCACGACCCCACAACTGGAGTTAGCATATTTTCCCAGATTGGGGTCAAAGGCCCCAGCCCATGCTGTGTCACGGACAGCGGGTCCCCTCGTTCCCTGCCACTTACACAGCGCTCGTGTCTTAAGCGCAGAGCCCCAAAAGTCGGGATTCCCCGATCCCCTAGCAAACAGACAAAGCGCGACCCCAAGGATGCCCATCTTTGTGACTGGGGAGCCTCCCGGCCCCCCCTCTCTCCGACTCACCACAAAATGAAGCCATACCCGGGGGGACTCAACCCCCAAAAAACACTCCCCAAAAAAGATAAGACCCAGTAAACCCCCAAATAGTAGAGACCAAAATCATCTACTATAGGTTGAGATGAAAAAATATTTTAAAAGGGGGATGGAGGGGGTGGGAAATGGGGGGTAAACTTTAATTTAAAAAATAAAAGGTCACAACAAACCAAAAGAAAACAAAAAAACTATGTTAAAAACAGAATGAGGGAAAAAAAACTGAACAAAACAAGGGATAGGGGAAGGGGGAAAAGGTGAAAATAAGTAGGAGGCAGCTTAAAAGGATGCAGCAAGCCAAAAAAAACTGATCCATTTTTGCCCCTTGCCAAAGAAAAAAATCATCTGTTTAGTATTGGCGATGGGAAAAATTTTAATCATGGGGTATGTGGTCAAACCAGTTTTCGGCCGGGTTGTAGGTGTGTGTGGTTGGCAAGTGTGCCCTGTTCCCAAAACGAGATAAGGGCGGCCCTTTCCTCTGGGTGTGTAGGGTGAAGAAGTGGGGGCCCTAGTAGTGGAGTCTTTGGTTTATGCTTTAAGTTTTTAAAATTATACTTTAGTGTTGATGCGGCAGATAATGTGAAATAATCAATCAACTTTTTTTTCAAAAAAAGAAAAGAGTCCCTACTGGTGCTTTTGGTAGTGCTGGGGGTGTGTGTGCTGTGATGTGCTTTGATATCTCAGCAAAGAAGATGGGGGGTTTGTATAATGGAATAATTTGTGATGTCTGAAGAGGCCAATTTGTGTTTTGGTTTTTTATAGACAGTGGAAAAGGAAATGGGGCCCTTGGGGGAAAACCTGGGCTGCCATGAAGAGGGGGGTTGAATGAGAGGGGGAGAATCACATGCATGCCCCGGGTTTTTTGAGGATACAGGACCCCCTTTTTAAAAACGGCCTGATGCCGGATGTGTAACCATAGTGCCAAATTCTTTGCCCTGGGGAGGATTAGAATTCAGTAGGACCCCAAAAAGGGGGTTTTTGTTCTAGAAAGTCGTTTTTAAAAAAATTTTCAAATCGAAAAAAAAAACCTAATTTGCTTGAACGATCGTTAGCATGCCACTGGAAGCCCTTTACCCGAGTTTACCTTGCGTGGGGTTACCTGGGAATCGGCGGACCAATTTCCAATACTTTCCCCGCTGCAAGAGCAAAGGTCGAGCTTTTATACCCGTTTTGGGAAAAGTCAAAGCTCTCTTTCCACCCCATCAAAGCGGTACGTAGGGGCCCCGAAAGCCCTTGTGAAACAGCCTCCGTGCCAGCCCCGACATACCCCGGATTGACTTCTGGGAGCACGGAGCGCAAGGGTTTCATTTATTTTGCCTTTGTTTGTTATTGTGGCTTTTAACCCTGAGAGAAGGTAAAGAATCCAAAATAACATGAGTTAAGGCATGGGGGAAAAAAAAAAAAAGACCCGAGTACAAAATTATGCTAGTGAAAAAGCAGGGGTGGAGGACGGTCGCGGGTTTTTAAAATTTTGAAAGGAGGGTTTTTTTGACTAATTTCATCTTATGAAAAATCACACACCACACAAACCACACCACCACACAAACACACACACACACACAACAATATTATATTCATATGTACGTGTTATGAAATACTAATAGTAGGTATGTGTATAATTCAATTTTTTTATATATTTTCCTATAATTTTATTTATACATATCCATACTAATTTATATATATATACACACAAATATATAATATATATATAAATATATATAATATATATTATATAATATTATATATTATTTTATATATATTATATTATATTATTTTATATATATATAATATATATATATATATAATATACTACACACACCCCCAAAAAACATATATATATTAAATATATATAATATATATTATATATATAATATATATATATTTTTTATATAATAATATATATGTCACAGGGATGGATTAGAATGGGTAGAATGAGTCTGGGTTTCCAACACCTTTTGGGTAATGATTGACCGGGCCCTTCCTTAAAAAGGGGCTTGGTTGACCCAAAAAAAGCAAGACGTCAATGAACAGCCCGGACATTGGGACCCCCAAAGGGGGCAAAGGCCCTCAAAATCCTCATGGGGGCAAACTTTCCCCGTAGGTTTTTGGAAACACTACGGTTTGTCAAATTTATTTTCGGAGTACAAGGTGTTCGGTGGTCAGAGCCCAGCCGATGAGGTGTGTTTTATTCTGGACTCTGCGGCTAAAGGCCCAGCCGTGAGATACCTCTAGTAGGTCTTGGTTGTTTGGCAGGGGCCAGACGAAAAAACTAAAGAGCCTGCACGGTGTGGAAGCTCGTCGCGAGGGGGTCACCACAGGCCCCCCTTCGTAAAGCGGTCGCGAAATGAACGAAAAGGCCCCTCATAGGGCGGGGGGAGGGTTAGCTTTTGGGGTGCCGGGCGAAAAAAATGTGAGCATCTTAAGGCCCAGGTAAGTGAATGTCCGCCCCGGAAGGGAGTGGGACGGGGAGCGGATGCAGGCAGCTTTTTTCTGAAATACCCCGGGTCCTGGTCTCCAGAGAAACTATGAAGCCACGGGGAGGGCTTGGTGGTTCAAAAACCATCTCGGCAGCGGTTTCACGAAGATCCCGTTTAAAGAGGTTTTGTATGTGCAGGAGTTTTAAAAGGGAACGGTCCCCCCAGTAAAGAGTGGAGGATAAAATGTGAGGGCCCCCCTTCAATTTTTGGTGTGCGCTTTTGGGGGTTTCGTAGTTAGCCGGAGGGGAAGGTCCTTTTTGTTCCCTGCGAACTAGATGGGAGTGATTTGGGTGTTGGCACTTACCAGGCTATCGATTTTTGGTAGGGTCCATGGCCCGGTGTTGGTGCTGAAAGGCCCTTGTCATTGGGGAACTGGGCACGAAAAAAGATGTCTTTCCCGTGGGAGACGGCGGCTTTTGTTGTGCAGGGTGAAGGTGAGGGGCTTTTGATCCGCCAGAGTGGAAGTCTTTGCCCCCGAGTAAGTTGGAAGGCTGATGGCATGTAGAGCAAGGAGTTCTTTGTCAAGGCACTGTATCGATTTTTCTGAGGACGAGAGTCTGCAAAAAGAAAGGAGGAACTGCCAAAACCCTTACCGGATCTTTTGCAGAATGGCTCCCATGGGGGTTCCCAGGCGTTTAACGGCATATTTAGCCTTGCCCCCCTTTTTCGGGGGGTTGAGGAGGGGGCACCCATGTAAAGATCTTTTGTGATTTGAAAGCTTTGGTCGCCCGGGTCCCAGGTAAGTCTTGCCCCCGTTCCTGAGGGATGAGGAGGCTTTGTTTGGGAGCCAGAGGATGAAAACCTGGGGAAGAAACCTCCCGAAGAAATTTTTCTACCGAGGGACTTTTAAAGCTGTCTCTTGGTTGTTGGTTAAAGGGGAATGCCTGTGCGTGACCTTTTTTGAGCCGGGGGGGAGCCATAGGTAACTGTGTGACCTAAGAAAGAAGAAGGTGACTCCGAAAAGATCTTACCAGGATGATGATGGGCTAGGGTTTTGCAGGCGGCCGAAAAAGGGGCGTAGAGGTGCTTTTTTTTTGGGCCCCTCACACATCTGTAGCAAGAGATGTAACGATGTAGACGAAAACACCCTGTAGTCCACCCTGAGTCTAAAAAGTTGGAAGGTCTGGGCAGCTTCGGAGGCTAATGGCATTGTAGAAATTCGAAGGGGCCAAAGGGGGGTGTTTACAATTTTTTGGGATGCCCTCCCAGGAGGGGAATCTGATGGTTGCTTGATGGGGTCAATTTTGGAGAAAATAATGCCCCCTGAGAGCTGCAGGGAAAGGATGGGGGTGTGGGAGAGGATAGTGACCGGTGGTAATGTTTTGAGACGGTGTAATCACCACAAGGGGCGCCAGTCCCCCGTTTTTTCTTTAAAGAGGTGCAGGGGGGGGATCCCCAGGCTGCTGAAAGGGCATATGATTTGGGCTCCCCATGTGCTCAAACTTCCCTTGGCGATGCGGAAAACGGTTGGTGAAAGGGGCATGAACGAGATAAACCAGTCCCCATCATGACAATGTGGTGTGTGACGGGGGTTGTGGCGGGTGGTGCCGTTAAAGGGTTTTGTCGTGCTGGGAAGTCAAAAAAGCATAGCTCATAGGTGCACTGGTGGGGTGCACCTTAGTGTGAGGGGCGGAAAAGGGCGACAGGCAAGGGTGGGGGCCCCCTGACGGTGTATAAGAGACTCCCGTTAAGGGTCCACTGTGAACCTTTGGGTGAAAGGAAGTTGCCCCCAGGTTTGGGTTGTGTATGTCAGCGACCAGGAAAAACCCCATGCAGCTTCGAGTGGGGGGCCCCGCACAGTATACTTTGATAGGGAGCAGTTAGCGCCTCCAATGGTGAGAAGCAGAGAGATGGGCGCTATTACCCCCGTGGTGCCCTTTTTTCGGCAGGAACATGGGGGTCGCATGACGCGCCCGGATCCCAAAATCAGAATGATAAAAAAAGTACTAGGAGTTGGGGCCCGGGCGGTGACTGTAGTTTTGACGGTGTAAAGGGCGGTAGTCTCGCCGAGTCACGGTTGGCACGGGGCGATGGGGGGTTGCGGAGGCGGAACCTGGAGGCGGGGGCTGCGAGCTGTCCAATGGGGTTGTGATTTTGGCAACCTGTGTCAACCTGTGTCAGGGTAAAAGAGGGGTAGTGGAGAGTTTAAAAAATTTGGGTGCAAGCAGGATTCATCAGCTTTAGAGGTACTTTTTCAATGGGGAGTCTAAAGCCATTTGAGCTGGCAAATCTGGAGGAAAATCAGGCGCAGGATATCGGGAGGAGGTGGTGTTGGACGATGGTGCGTGGATGGTCTGAGATCTTGGGGAGTATGGCCCTCGGTGACACGTCGTGAAGAGAGCATGCAACCCCTTCGTGGGGGAGGAGCCATCCTGCGGATTGCTTCCCGAGGAGTTGTAAATGTTTTACTCGGGGTTTTTGTGAAAAATTTCTGAAGGAGAGAAGGGGGGTCAGGTGAGAGATTTGTCACCCGTTCCAATATTTTGGGGATTGGAGATTTGATGTGTGAGAAAAAAATCCCGTTCCACCTGCAAGAACCCTTAGGGAAAGGGAAGCAATGGGGCAGGAGGCAGTGGCTTTAGGGAGGCTACTGGACCCTTTCCTCCCGGGGGTCAAAGTGTAGGTTTTGGGTAAAAGGTTAGTCAAATTAGTTCTTTTTTTGAGGAGTCACAATGGTTCGGTGGCAGAGCCATCTGATGAGGTGCGTATTTGGGTTCCCCCAGCTTAAATGGCCAGCCTGATGATACTCTCTGGGAGGGGCTTCGGGTGATGGTGGGGGCCAGACGCAAAGTCAAGAGCTGCTCCACCGTGGGCGGAAATCGTTTTTCGAGGGGGGTACCACCCCCTAGAATCACGAAATAATCAATGGGAGTCAATTTTTTCAAAGGTTTTCCCAAACTGCCAGAAACACAAAAAAAAACAAAAAAAAACTTTGACGTCTAGAACCCACCAAAGCTATTTTCAAACAACTCCGGCTGTCCACAGAGCCGGGTTGATACACTATCAGTAGAGAAAAAAATACTTGCCAAGGATGCCCCTGTGGGCACAAACCTTGACCGAGTTCGAGAGCTTGCATGGAGAAAACAAATTTTAAACCCTGCCTGTCTAAAAAGGGAGAAGCGAGAGGTCATTGCAGCCATCATTCCGGGTAGTAGAAAATACTTTGGATGGATAGCGATCCCTAAACCAACGCAGGCACCGGCTTTGCAGCAAGGGATGCCCCACAATCCTGAGGATAGCCCACCGCCCCCGGAAAAGGGCACGTGGTCATACATAAGCCTACAGGGAGCCACGACTGTCGCAAAGCCACCCAAAAACAACATCTACCCCCTCCGACCATGTCCCCCATAGCCAGAGGAGAAGAATAATCATTAAACTGGGTCCCCAGGCACATAGGGATTAGAGGGAAAAGAGCTGTTTACAGACTAGCTGACATTGGGAGGGGTTTTGGGCCCCCAAATCTTTGAAAAAAACCGAGCCCAAAAATTTAAGGCAGAAGGTAATGCCCCACCCCGTGTCCCCCCTGCAGTTCACAGAGAGGGAAAAAAAGGGATCCCCCCCCTGGCCAGGTACCAAAAGCCCCAGGGGTATGAGCCCCTGGCCCCTCTATGAAGCAATCAGTAGAAGTAATTTTTTACAGAATCAGACTAGGTTACCCTTGGCATTTCAGATCATAGAGCAATTTACCAGCAGAAAGGTGTTGCATGCACTGTGGGAGCAAACACCAGTTGGTACATTTCTTACAAAAAAGTAGCACATAAATTTCAAGACATGGACCCCCCACAATAGCCGTCGGGCTGGGAATGAGATTATGCGCATGTTAACCCTGGGGGCAGGGCCCGGGTCACACAAGGCAACAAAAAAAGCCAATTTAAAAAAGATAAAAATAATATATTATATAAATTATATATTAAATTAATTTGAGTATAATGGTATATATATTTATTAAATTATATATAATTATAAGGGATATGTATATAAAATAATAATAATAAAAAAATATATTATAACAACACACACACACACACACACACACCCACACACACACACACACACACACACACAATATAATATATATATTAATAATATATATAAAAAATAATATATATAATTATAATATATATATATATTATATATATCATAAATTAATATATTAATATATTATTATAAATATAATTATATATATAATATGTATATATTTATATATAATGTATATATATATTATAATATTATTATATCTATATATATATAATAATATATATTATGTATGTGGGGGCGAGGGCCGAATGGGTTGAGCGTGGACTCAAATGTCACGCGGTAATTGAGTTTGAGGGTTCGAGTCCCGGCCGGGGGCGTTGTTTCCCTTGGGCAAGGAATTCACCGATTTCCCGCCTAGCCATGGGTGGAAGCCAGCCCAAGCGTCCGGGTTAATAGAGAGGTGACTCGATAAAAAAAAAAAAAACCGGGCGGAAGGCAAAAGGGAAAAAACGCTTTTTAAATGCCAAGAAAAAACATGGAAGCCATGATCGCCAAGGCAGCGGTGGCCCAATGGTTTGAGCGTCGGACTCAAGACTGCACGACGGCAATCGAGTTCGAGGGGTTTGAGTCACCGGCCGGCGCGTTGTTACTGGGCAAGGAACTTCACTCGATGGCCTACCCAGCCACTGGGTGCCAAGCCCGCCCAAACATGTGGGGCCCAAGCCCCCGGATAAAATAGAGAGAAGATTACCTAAAAAAAAAAAAAAAAAAAAAAAAAAAAAAAAAAAAAAAAAAAAAAAGGTAAACCGCACTCTGTGGAAGGAAAAGGGGGCCCCTCCCACTATACCCCAAGATCACACAACATGAAAACTCCCAATTTGAGTATCGCTGTGACCGCGGGGGTCAGACATGAACTACGTAAAAAAGAATTATGTTGTTGTATATAATATATATATAAATAATTTTAAATATATATATATATAATAAATATATTATATATATAGGGAGAAAAGGAGAGAGAGGAGAGAGAGAGAGAGAGAGATAGAAATACTTGGAGTGGCCCCTTTTTTGGGGGATCGGTTTTAGTTTTCGATTTCTTTTTGAAGTACTAATTGATAGAAAATTATCGATTTCTTACTTAAGGATGGGGCTCTGCATCATAAAAAATCCCCACACTTTTTGCGTTTTTTTCCTAGAACCCAGGGCGTTTTTTCGATACGAATGGAATATGTTAGGGGTTTCTTAGTTGATAGATGGGTGACACAAAGGGGTTGGTTTGTGGAATGCGAGCCGGCGGGGGCGTCGCGCGAACATCGGCGGGTTATCAATGCTTGAAAAGGTTCGCACTTCCGAGTCTGCCACCTTTGTTGAAAAGGGACTTATGCGTCACATGGGTCCGACTGAGAACGGGGGGTGGGAGGGGGATCTGAAGGGTGGGTTTTGGGAAGGAGTGAAAAAAGGGACAAACGTGCAAACACACAGGTAATTTTAGATTCTGGCTCATTACGACAATTTTCACTTTTGGGCTGATTTTACAGGCGAACTTAAAAAAAAATTTATTTTAGAAATCGTATTTTTACTTGGTTCCCTTTATAATTTTCATAAAGAAGATATGGAATATGTAATACCTTTATTCTATCCAGGAATGTAAAAACCACAGGGTTTCGACGAATTATAAAAATATTTTTATAACTAAGGGTCACACAACCGGGTAAAAGGGTTAAAAACATACAAAAGGGCATTATATTAAAATATAATATAATATTAAAATATAAATAATATGAAATTAAAATATAATAAGACACACACCACACACACACACACACACACACACCACACAACAAACCCCAACACACACACACACACACACACCAAATTTTTAAAAAAATAAGAAGAAAAGGAGGAAAAAAAAAAAAAAAAAAAAATAAAAGAAAAGGTAAGAATAGATTTAAAACAAAAAATAATATATAATAAAAAAAAAAAAATAATAAATAGAAAAAAATTAAAATATAGGTATTAATATTTTAAATATTAATTAAAAATATATATATATTATAATAAAAAATTATTTTTTATTTATATATATATATAATAATATATAATATAATTTATAATAAAATAATAATATATTAAAATTTTAAAATAAATTTTTATATTAAAAAATATATAATATATATATAATATATTATATTTTTTATATATAAAATATATATATGTTATATTAATTTTTATATTAAACCCACATTTTTAAATAATTAATAATAATATAAATAAAATTTTTATATAATAAACTAATGAATTAGCTTTATAACCAACCCCAAAAATTAAAACAAATTTAAAAATCTTAAAAACCCGGGGAATGGTTTTGCGCGGAAGCATTTTGAGCTTAAAAAGGGGAGTGAGGATTTTTGGGGGTTTCGAAAATTTAGCTTCCCCCTTTCCCCCCGGGTCACCCCTTGGTTTTAAAAAATGGGCGGTCACTTGTTTCGGTTTTCCCCCCGGCACTATTTTTAGCTGTCCAGTTTATTCATGTCAAAA
>NW_023661683.1:10000-17182 GCF_015228065.2 Penaeus monodon | reverse complement strand
GTGGACAACCACATAAAATATATTAGTTCAATTATTGAAAACACCCTTCATTATGAAATTAATCATAACCATTTGAAAATTACAATTTCTCGACTCCACCTAAGAATATGCTCTAGTGTAATAATGAATAAATAAATCGTCCAGCAAATAAATAGTAATGGTAACAGTAACAGCAATATAATACTGCCTAACAATAATTCTTATTTTTTCTCACCCGGACTTGCTTTCTTTTTCGCATATCTTTTATTTTTCTTTGATTTAAATCCCAAGTGTACAAGATTATGTAAATACATATATAAATAAAATGCCTGTGGAACACTTTTGCATGGAAGTTAATATCTGACAAAGAAACAAATTTCCAACAGAATGTCCTGACAAGACCATCGAAAAATGCAGAAATACTTCGTCAGTGTCAGGTTAGTCTGTCTTATTTCCTCCTCATTGAAAATTATAGGTATTTGAAAAATAGATAAACAGTTAAATAGGTAGATGAATAGACAAGACTGATAAATGTTCTGCAAATAGAAATATATGTAAAAACAGAAATTCCACATTACGAATAAAATTCTTCAGGAAAAAAATTTCGAGACAGAAAAACAAATATGGAGTTTCCGCTCATACAGTAAATATATCAATTTTTTTCATATTATCTCTCTACCCAAACAGGAACATCATGCGGAAATCATGAACTATATGCACTCAGAATCCTCTTGATAGAGCCTCCACATGGTACTGGTGGCCCGGAAACACAGACGAGATAAGACTGGACTTCCCTCGAGACTTGGGTGAAGTGTCTCTGAGTATCAATCAGGCCAAGAAGGGACAGTGGCACGATTTCACGGTTGTAGAGAGCGGAGGGAGCGGTAAGTGCAACTTCCAATTTGATTGACTGTTGTTGTTTTTGTTATTATTCTTTTTTATCACTAGTATTATTATTTCTCTTATTATATTTTTTAAATGTTATTGTTGTTGTTGTTATTATTATTATCATTATTGTTATTGTTGTTGTTGTTGTTATTATTATTATTATTTATTATTATTATTATTATTATTATTATTATTATTACTATTATCATTATTATAATTATTATTATTGTTATTATATTTTATTATTATTACTATCATCATCATCATCATCATCATCATCATCATTAATATTATTATCATTATTATCATCATCAGTTAGCAATGGTAGTATCATTATTGTTATTATTATCATTATTGTTATTAATGTTATTAACATTATCTTAAATGGTAATTTTATTATAATCGTTATTTCGTTATTCTTATCATTATTACCGTCGCCGTTATTGTTACTAAAATATTAATATCCTTATTGGGAATTATTGTTTCATCATCATCTTCATTATTATTGTTGTTGTTTTATGCTATTGTTAGCACATCTGTTGTTATTAATGTCATTATTATCGTTGCTGTTGTTTTGTTGTTATAATCATTATCAGCATCCTAACCATTATTGTCTACGTCAGGGGTGTCAGACACGCAGCCCGCGGCGCATTTGTCTTACAGTCGGCCGCTTTACATGATTAATTAAGCCAGTCCTTCGTCTTCTGAGATTATCACGTACACTCTTACACGTTTTTTCTATTATTTTTTCTATTATAATTATTTCTATTTTTCTGATCGTAAGTGGCCCGCGGGGTGACAAGAAGAATTATTAGTATGTGAAATTATGATCGCCATGAAGGAAAATCATGTCCTATTTGTTACCAATAGTGTCACCATTTAAAATCTGATAAGAGAAATATCAAAGCGCAAGGTGCTTTGATGACGTCACAGGCAGGCAGAGAATGTAGAGGAAGATTACAGAAAAAAGGAAATACAGTCGGGTCCAGGGAGAGGCGTTTCTTTGAGGTCGCCAAGGCCTCTCGCGTCCGAAAGCCATCTTCGTCATCATCATTATGACAAAGATAATGATAATGATAATAATAATAATGAAATAATAATAATAATAATAATAATAATATTAATAAAATGATAATAATAATAATGATAATAATGATAATAATAATAATAATAATAATAATGATAATAATAATAATAATAATAATAATAATAATAATAATAATAATAATGATAATAATAACTATAATAATGATGATAATAAAAATAATAATAATAATAATAATAATAATAATAATAATAATAATAATAATAAATAGATAAATAAATAAAATCCATGCAATTTACTTATCCTAATCACTTGTTTATTTAACTCACTTTTTCCATTTTCACATTGTTATGCCTTTTACTCATTCTGGCAGGCCATTTGATTTTCTGACTGCGACATGCCTTTTATACATTCAGAATTCAGAAAATGTCTCTTCCTCATTGTGATAATCCACTTTACCAACATTTCCCACGCGTGTAATCAATCTTATACTTTGTTTCCGCCTGAAGAAGATGAAGCGAAAAATACAACCTGCACGATTAGCAGTCGTAGTTGGGCCCTGGTTCTACACTGCACAAAGAAGATTAACAGAGACAGTGACCTGCACATAAAGACTTTCAGCGCAGGGGAGTCGAGAACTAGCTTCTGGGCGCCCAAGTGTTCACCAAAGGCCCCGACTGTGGAGATTACGGAAACTTCAAAATCGATGGTGGAATTACGTAAGTTTGTTGGTTTGTTCAGGGTCGTTTGTGTCTATTTCGGTTTGCGACAACTAGTGGCGTCCATGCATTCTGGCATAGTTCGTCCGTGGTGTCGCTACTCGCAGGAGGTCAGGTCGCACACAAGGATAATGGTAATATAAGATCATATATCATGCACACACACACAGGCATACATACATACACACGCACAACATACATTTATATATATATATACATACACACACACACACACACACACACACACACACACCACACACAACACACACACACACACACACACACACACACACACCACACACACACACACACACACACACACACACGCACACACGTGTGTGTGTGTGTGTGTGTGTGCGTGTGTGTGTGTGTGTATGTGTAAATATGTATATATAGATATATGTATATATGTATGTATTTATATATGTATATATGTGTGTGTGTCTGTGTGATTGGCAAA
The DNA here is from genome assembly GCF_015228065.2 of Penaeus monodon. Lineage (NCBI taxonomy): Eukaryota > Metazoa > Arthropoda > Malacostraca > Decapoda > Penaeidae > Penaeus > Penaeus monodon. Next base: position 14,091 of record NW_023661683.1, on the reverse strand, counting down.
ATATTCTTCCATGTTGACATCATGGTAGACAAACTCACCATGTACAAACGAAATTTATTGAAAATGAGACAACATTTTCAAAATCTTCCTGGATTTCATCTTCGGATCTAAAGAGGAAAGGGAAGGGAAGGAGTGCAAGAGAGTGAGAGAAGCACCACGGTATACACAGGGCAGATCATACATTCGCATAGATCGCCTGATCCTTCGACCTGACCTTGCTTGCTTGCTTGCTTGAGATTTGCGAAGTTCTGGCTTCGCCCGGGCCTTTCACTTATGGCCCGGCCTGTGTCAGCTTTTTTATGGCTGTCTCATTTGTTGGTCTGACACTCGGTGCTTACCGTGGCGGTGGGATTGCCAGCAGGCGCTCCTGTAGCCGTGGTGTAAGCATCTCGCATAATCTCTTTACCAGCACGACGGCTGTGTTCTGTGGGGTTTGTCTTAGGAATTGCGTGTGCACGCAATTCTCCAAGTAATGTACCAGTGTGGCGTTCGTTCGACCTGACCTGAGGTGGATTTCGAAAATGTCTCATTTTCAGCACGGTAGAATATTATATATATAATATATATATATATATATATTATATATATATATATATATATATATATATATATATATATTATATATATATATATATATGTATATATATATACATATATATATATATATATATATATATTATATATATATATATATATATATATATATATATATATATATATATATATATATATATATGGTTCTCTTTTGGATGACATTGCCGTTCAGCTGCACAAATCTGGCCTCCGTCTTGGACCTCGCCCACGACGGGGACTGGAAATAGTACCATTGGCTTTCCCTTCTGTTGGCCTAGGGCGGCCTCCTGCGCCGCATCCGATGGGTCCTCGCAGCCCTCCCCCCGGCAGATGACGTCCCTTGCCCCGCGGTGCTTCCGACGCCGCCCAGCGAGGGCGCCCTGGACGAGACGCCGGCCGAGGAGAACCTAGACTACGCGGGCGTAGACAATGAGAGCATCGAGAGGCTCAAGAAGCACTTCGAGGGCAAGACGCAGACCGCCGCCCTGTTCAGGACGCGGCTGGCCGGCATCGACGTCACCATGAAGGTCATGCTGAACATGCAAGACACGATGTACGTGCGTGAGTTCGAGGCGCTGCTGGCGATTAAGGGGCGCGCCGGGGCCCCCAGGCTGTTTGGCTACGGCATCGAGTACCCCATGCTGATGCATGAGTGCCTGCGCGCCCAGAACCTGCTGAGCTTGGTGCTGGACGCGCGCACGCCCATCCGCGCCTTCGTGCAGGCCCTCGTGGGAGTCGTGCGCCGCCTCCAGGAGTTGCACGCCCTGAACTCGTGCACAACATTTTCGCCACGGGCCACGTCGCCGTCGCGCTCGGCGCCGACTACGAGGTGAAGGGCGTGAATCTGATTGAGTTCACGGCGGCGTGCCAGAGCGGCCTCTCGCTCGGGCTGCTCATCGACCGGCAGAAGGCCAACCCCAGGGCGCTGCCACGCGAGGCGCTGAAGGCCATGCAGAGGGCCATTCAGGAGAAGCCGCTCGCCAGGCCGGACTATGCCGTCCTCGAGGAACTGCTCGACCGGGCGCTGGCCCACTGACCACGCCCTCCGCTCAGGGGGGGTTTAATCGCGGTATGCGGTCGCAGTCAGCTTGCCCGGAGGGAGAGGGCGAAGCTGACCTTACCGCGTCGGGTGCTTGACACGAACTCCGGGTCAAACGAGATCAGATGACCTCGTATGTTATATTGCTTGACCACCTACTCGCGCCTTGCCCTCGAGGCGCCTTCAAGGGTGACCTAACTTGGCTGGTCGTCTCGTTCTCGTGCATTGTCCTGGTGCATCTTCGTGGCTGCTCATCCCTGTCGGTCCTCGGTGTAATCTGTCCGTCCTCGATGTCCACACGTCCTCGAAAGTCTCGCACAGGTCCTCCTTGACTTCGGATTCGTCTAGACCTCCTCGTTCAGGCCTAACTCGGCGGCGTCCTCATCCACACATTCTCACAGATCTCGTCCAGGTCCTTCTTGCGTCCACACGTCCTTGTAATCTTCATCTGGATCTATGGGTGTTGGGGTAGGGGCGGCATCTCGGGGCGGCTCATACCTGCGCTATGAGCTCCTGGAGTTGACTGGATCTGCAGGCGTCCGCCAGGCGTCGCCCATGCACAGCATCCTGGGATGACTGGTACCTGCGGTAAGGTGCTGGTGCTTCACTGGATCTACGGGGAGTCCGGCAGGCAACGCCTGTCCATTACATTATGGGACAGCTTAACACCTGCTCTGACGACATCTGGCTGCAGGCCTATGGCGATCTTCCGATGACTTCCATCTCACAGCATCCTAAGGGTCCTCCTCTGGTGCCGTGTCGGTCCGACTGCAATATATAGTCGGGGAACCAGATCGTACACATAAGGGCCAGATAGTAAGAGAAAAAGAAAGGCAACAAAGAAGAGGGGGTGTTAAGTACCACTAGCCGGTTATTAATAAAAATTTGCGGTTTTTAATGTTAGTTTTTAATTTATTCTTGTCCTTTTTTTTTCATTTTGTGTTTTATTTCACAAAGATAAGAAAAAAAGAAGAAGAGGGAGACGCATGGACCTGGCTTGAACTACCAACTGTCTCTGATAGATATGAGAGTAGATAAGGGAAATGACAATAGCAATCCGCAAGGATTTACTTGAACCACTGTCATCATACAGAGAAGAAATAAATGTAATTTGTACATCATGTACGAGTCACTCATCACAACAGACAAAATTGCGGGTTAAAGAGATACACCATAAATATTTATGCCGGCACTAAGACAGCAACCAACCCTATTAATGAAAGGTTCAGTGTCTTTTGTCCTGCGTGTGTGAGTGAGGTGAATGTGTTGTGTATGCATGTGTGAGTGACAGCTAGCGTGAATGAGAGGGAAAGCGAGAGTGACCTCACACAGAGAATGAATCACAAACATGAATATTAACGTTCACTATAACAAAACTGAAGTAAATTAGCAATGCTAGCTATTTAAAATTATTTCAACTACCACATTGAATTCAACATATAATGATATATGACAGAATGTATGCATGAATGAATGGTGACATGAAAAAAACTTTTTAGCAAGCAAATCTTCTCGGGGTCAGAAAATCTGAACTGCCGAGGTACAAGTCTAGCTAGGCATGTTAGACTTCATTAATGGGGGGATCCTATACCCAAATGCCGTATATGACTGAAGCGACTCGAGCCAGGGAAATCTATAAATAACCTGCTCTTTTCTGCGTACCTGTGATGGGCACTCGCAAAATTTCCTGAGGATATTTAAATTATCACAAATCACACAAACGCTTGGGATATACCCAAAACATGCAAGCGACTTCAAGAGGGTGAGAAAGGTGTGATCAATAAGGAATAATGATTCTAGCTTAAACCCTAGTCCTACATTAATTAACGGACGTAACCGCGGGTCACACCGACTCAAAGGTGCCGATCGAACGAATAACTTCGGTTTATTGTATCTACTTTCGAACGACGGAGTGCAGATATTAGGCGTTTACGCAACCTGGGCAATATCGGGCAATCCTGTGCACTATGATATGGGGGGAAATCCTACGCTATATTCAAAATAATACATTTTAATGAAATTGCGTTACATGCTCCGTTCTAGCGCCGATAGAACGTGTCACCAAAAAGCAATGTAACAATGCTATGGTTAACCCCCAAGGCATCAACAAAACAACAACCAAATTACAGGAACCAAGCTGTCATCTTCACCCTTCCCACGTCGTCAGGTCAAGACGGAAAAACAACCTTTTTCTCATTCAAGTGACCGCAAGCGAAAGAAAAGGGACAGTCAGGTCGGGGCGAGGGGAGGAACGAGATAAAATCAAATGATATTTGTGATAACATAAAATCATGAACGCGTTAAATTCGTTGCAAATGAAACAACATAAATCTCTAAACACGAGAGAAATTAATTAACTACTTAACTAACGAATGATATTCATGTTTGTTGACCACATACTCGATCACACGGAAATGCTATCTAAGGTGAAGGGAATAGTGTGAGAACGTGCCATTTGCTGTCATGTAGCACTTTTAAC
>NW_023661682.1:0-17184 GCF_015228065.2 Penaeus monodon | reverse complement strand
GAATTTTGAAAAAAAAAAAAACATTTGAATATTAAAAAATTAAAAAAAAAAAAAAAAAAAAAAAAATTATTATTATTATTTTTTTTTAAAGGTAAAAAAAACAAATTAAATTATTTTGAAATATATATTATTATGTATTTGCAAATTATTATAATGTAATATACAAATTTAAGTAATAATGATATAAGTGGATAAGTTTGTATTTATTTTATTATATTATTATATTGGATGTAGTATATTAAGATAATTATTTATAACAGTAATAATTACTATAATAACGATATCTAATTAAGAAATGATATAAATAATTATTATAACGTTAATTATTGTATTAATATGTATTAATATATATAATATGGTATTGTTATTGAAAAATATATACTATAATCCTAATAATTGCAATAATTAATGATAACAATTGCAATAATAGGTAATAATTGCAATAAAGTAATAATAGTATAAGATGATAAGAATGATATAAATATTATATAATGTTATATTATATATGTATTATATTATTTGGATTTGATTATTAAAAATATATATATAATAAAGGAATTGTCCAATATAATAATATAAAAAATGTAATAAAAAAATTCCCAAAGTAGAAAAAGGGCAAAATCTAGCGAAATATAGCTTTAAGAGATTTACTCCAAAATGACGTTATCGATCTTGGTCGATTCGGCAATATTAGGGTATAAGATAATAATTACCAGAATGTATTAATCTAACAATAAGCGAAATAAGTGAGAATAAAGAGAATTTATAAATTTAATTTTTATTTCATTTGATTTATTATTAGGGTAATATATATATTACTAGATTGATTATATTATTATATATTATATAGATTATATATATCTTATATTTATTATGCCAAAAAATTATTATAATTATAATATATTATAATAATATATATTAAGTATAATAATAATATGTATGTTATATATTGTTATTGTATTTTATTATTTATTATTACATTATTAATTATTTGACTGGTAGTAAATTGAAAAGATAATTATATAAAGTAATAAATTAAGTAATAACGATTATAATTAAGTATATATAAATATTGATTATATAATCGTTATTATTGTTATTATTATTGTCATATATTATATTTTGTGGTATTAATATTGCAAAAATATATAAATCAATAATTGCAATAATATGATAAACAATTGAATGTATGTATAATTGCAATAATGATGATATGATGATGATATGATTATAATGATATAATGATAATAAGTAATAATGATGATAATCATGATAATGATGATGATAATAACGAATGTGTCCAATATAATAAAAAAAGGTATAGAAAAAATTCAAAATCGATAATAGCGGCAAATTAGCGAAAATACTTTGAGATATATCTAAATGATGTTTTTCGATTTCTTTGGTGATTCGCAATATAGGGTAAAAAATTAAATACCAGAATGTATTAATCAAAATAATGAGAAAAAGTAGAATTAAGAGAATTTTGATAACATTTGAATAATTATTAATATTAATTATTATTATTATTATATTATATTATATTATTATAATTATTATTATTATTATTATTACTATATCTTAATTATTAGTATTATTGCCAAAAATCTATTATAACTGTACTAATAACAATAATAATAATAAGTATCAGTATAATAATAATAATGCTAGTGGTTATAATAATGTTATTCGTATTATTATTGTTATTATTATCATTGATTATTATTTGGACTGGTAGTATAATTGCAAAGATAATTATTATAACAGTAATAATTACAGTAATAACGATACTATTTAAGATAATGATATAAATAATTATTATAAAATCGTTATTATTGTTTTATTATGTTATTACTATTATTATTGTTGTGGTATTAGTATTATTGCAAAAATATATACTATAACTCCAATAATTGCAATAATAATGATAACAATTGCAATAATGATGGTAATAATTGCAATAATGATGATAATGATGATAATGAGATGATAATGATGATAGATGATGATGATAACGAAATAATTGATGATAACATGAATAATGATGATGATAATAACAGGGAATGTGTCCATATATAATATAAAAAAGGTATAAGAAAAACATTCCAAAAGTCGAAAAAGCGGCAAAAATTAGCGAAAGATAGCCTTTTGAGAGTATACTCCAAAAATGACGTTTTTTTCGTTTCTTTGGTGATTCGGCAAATTATTAGGGTTAAATAATGATAATAATAGAGACCAGAATTGTATAATCATAACAATAATGATGATAAAGTGAGAAATTAAAGAGAATTTTTGATAACATTTGAATATTATTAATATTATTATATTATTATTATTATTATTATTATTATATTATTATATTATTATTATAGTATTATTATTATTACTATTATCTTTAATATTAGTATGATTGCCCAAAAAATCTATTATAACTGTAATAATAACAATAATAATAATAAGTATAAGTATAATAATAATAATGCTATGTGGTTATAATATTGTTATTCGTATTATTAATTGTTAGTATTATCCTTATTATTAGTTGGACTGGTAGTATAATTGCAAAGATAATTATTATAACAGTAATAATTACAGTAATAACGATACTATAAGATAATGATATAAATAATTATTATAACTCGTTATTATTGTTATTATTATTGTTATTTAATTATTATTGTGTGGTTATTAGTATTTATTGCAAAATATATACATAACTCCAATAATGCAATAAAAATGAAAAACAATTGCATATAAGATGGTAATAATTGCAATAATGATGATAATGATGATTAATGATGATGATAATGATGATAATGATGATGATAACGAAATAATGATGATAATCATGATTAATGATGATGATTTTTTTTTTTTTTTTTTTTTTTTTAATAACAGAATTGTGTCCATATATATATAAAAAATGTATAAGAAAAACATTCCCAAAATTCCTGAAATTTTAAAGCGGCAAAATCTAGCGAAAATATAGCTTTGTATGAGATTACTCCGAAAATGACGTTTTTCGATTTCTTGGTGATTTCGCAATTATTAGGGTAATAAGTGATAATAATTACAGAATTGTATTAATCATAAACAATAATGATGATAAAAGTGAGAATAAGAGAATTTTGATAACATTTGAATATTATTAATATTAATTATTATTATTATGATTTATATTAATTATTCTTATTATTATTATTTATTTTATATATTTTATATATATTATTATTATTACTATTAATCTTAATATTAGTATTATGCAAAAAAATCTATTCTAACTGGTACATAATAACAATAATAATAATAAGTATAAAGATAATAATAATAATTCTAGTGGTGTATAAATTGTTATTCGTATTATATGTTATTTTATCATTAGGATTATTTGGACTGGTAGTATAATTGCCCCAAAGATTAATTTATTAAACGTAATAATTACCAGTAATAACGATTTACTAATTAAGCTAATGATATAAATAATTATTATAACTCGTTATATTGTTAGTATTATTGTTATTACTATTATTATTGTGTGGTATTAGTATTATTGCCAAAATATATACTATACTCCAATAATTGCAATAATAATGATAACAATGGCAATAAATGATGGTAATAATTGCAATAATGATGATAATGAGGATAATGATGATGATAATGAGATAATGATGATGATTAAACGATAATAATGATGATATCATGATAATGATGATGATTAATAACAGGAATTGTGTCAATATAATATAAAAAAGGTATAACGAAAAACATTCCCAAAAGTCGAAAAAAGCCGGCAAAAATCTAGCGAAATATAGCCTTTTGAGAGTTATTAAATTCCAAAATGACGTTTTTTTCGATTTCTTTGGGTGGATTTCGGCAATATTAGGGTAATAATGATAATAATACCAGAAAATTGTATTAATCATAACAAAATGATGATAAAAGTGAGAATAAAGAGGAATTTTGATAAACATTTGAATATTATTAATATTATGATTATTATTATTATTATTATTCTATTATTATTATTATTATTAGTTTATTATTATTATTATTTTATTATTATTATTATATTACTATTATCTTAATTATTAGTATTATGCCAAAAAATCTATTATAAAACCTGTAATATAACAATAATAATAATAAGTATAAGTATAATAATAATAATGTAGTGGTATAATATGTATTAGATTATTATGTATTGTTATCATTATTATTATTTGTACTGGTAGTATAATTGCAAAAAATAATTATTATAACAGTAATAATTACAGTAATAACGATACTAATTAAGATAATGATATAAATAATATTATAAAATCGTTATTATTGTTATTATTATGTTATTACTATTATTAGTGTTGTGGTTATTAGTATTATTGCAAAAATATATACTATAACTCCAATAATTGCAATAATAATGATAACAATTGCAATAATGATGATAATAATTGCAATAATGATGATAATGATGATGATAATGATGATAATGATGATAATGATGATGATAACGATAATAATGATGATAATCATGATAACGATGATGATAATAAGAGGAATTGTGTCCATATATAATATAAAAAAGGTATAAGAAAAACATTTCCCAAAAGTCGAAAAAAAGCGGCAAAATCTAGCGAAATATAGCCTTTTGAGAGTATACTCAAAATGACGTTTTTCGATTTTTGGTGATTCGGCAATATTAGGGTAATAATGATAATATTACCAGAATTGTATTATCATAACAATAATGATGATAAAAGTGAGAATAAAGAGAATTTTGATAACATTTGATATATTAAAATTATTATTATATTCATATATGATATTATTATTAATATATTATTATATTAATATATTATTAATAATTTATTATATTATAAATATTATTACTATATCTTAATATTAGTATAATGCCAAAAAATCTATTATATCTGTAATAAAACAATAATAATAATAAGTATAATAAATAATAATAATGCTAGGGTTATATATTGTTATTAGATATATGTATTATTATTATTATATTATTGTACTGGTATATAATGCAAAAAAATTATTATTTATAACAGAAATTTAATTACAGTAATACGATTACTAATTATAATATATTAAATAATTATTATAAAATCGTTATTATTGTATTATTATTGTTATTACATTATTATTTTGTGGTTATTAGTATTATGCAAAATATATACTATAACTCAATAATTGCAATTAATAATGATAACAATTGAATAATGATGATAATAATTGCAATAATGATGATAATGATGATGATAATGATGATAATGATGATAATGATGATGATAAAAATTAATGATGATAATCATGATAACGATGATATAAAGAGAATTGTTATATATAATATAAAAAAGGTATAATGAAAAACATTCCAAAAGTCGAAAAAGCGGCAAAATTAGCGAAATATATGCTTTGAGAGTATATCAAAATGAGTTTTTCGATTTTTGGTGATTCGGCAATATGAGGTAAAATGATAATAATTACCAGAATTGTATAATCATAAAAAAATGATGATAAAAGTGAGAATAAAGAGAATTGGTAAACATTTGAATATTATTAAATTATCATTATTATCATATTATTATTATTATTATTATTATTATTATATTATTATTATTATTACTATTATCTTAATTACTTATATTATTGCAAAAAATCTATTATATCTGTAATAAAACAATAATAATAATAAGTATAAGTATAATAATAAATAATGCTAGTGGTTATAATATTGTTATTAGTATTATTATGTTATTATTATCAGATTATTATTTGTAATGGTAGTATAAATTGCAAAAATAATTATTATAACAGTAATAATTACAGTAATACGATACTAATTAGATAATGTATAAATAATATTATAAAATCGGATTATTGTTATTATATGATTGTTGATTATATTATTATGTTGTGGTTATTAGTATTATTGCAAAAATAATACTTATAACTCCAATAATTGCAATACTAATATAAACAATTGAATAATGATGATAATAATTGCAATAATGATGATAATGATGATGAAAATGATGATAATGAGGATGATACACGATACTAATTGATGATAATCATAGATAACGATGATGATAATACGAGGAATTGTGTCCATATATAATATAAAAAAAGGTATAAGAAAAACATTCCCAAAAGTCGAAAAGCGGCAAATCGAGCGAAATATAGCCTTTGAGAGTATACTCCAAATGACGTTTTTTCGATTCTTTGGTGATTTCGGCAATATTAGGGTAATAATGATAATAATACCAGAATTGTATTAATCATAAACAATAATGATGATAAAAGTGAGAATAAAGAGAAATTTTGGTAACATTTGAAATGATTATTAAAATTATTATTATTATCATTATTATTATTATTATATTATTATTTAGTATATTATTATTATGATTATTGTTATTATTATTTTTATTATATATATTACTATTATTAATATTAGTATTATTGCCAAAAATCTATTATATCTGTACTAATAACAATATATAATAATAAGTATAAGTATAATAATAATAATGTAGTGGTAAATATTGTTATAGTAAATATTATGTTATTATTACTCATTATTAGATTTACGTAGTTAATTGCAAAAATAACTATGATAACAGTAATAATTACAGTAATTAACGATTACTAATTACCCCCCTCTCCCCCCAGATAATGCTATAAAATAATTATTATAAATCGTTATATTGTTATATTATTGTATTACTATTATTATTGTTGTGGTTATTAGTATTATTTGCAAAAATATATACTATAACTCCAATAATTGCAATAATATGATAAACAATTGCAATAATGATGATAATAATTGCAATAATGATTGATAATATGATTAGATAAGATGAATAATGATGATAATGATGATGAAACGATAATAATGATGATAATCATGATACGATGATGATAATAAGAGAATTGGTCCATATATAATATAAAAAGGATAAGAAAAAAAATCCCAAAAGTCGAAAAAGCGGCAAATCAGCGAAAGATAGCCTTTGAGAGTATACTCAAAATGAAGTTTTTTCGATTTCTTGGTGATTTCGGCAATTATAGGGTAATAATGATAATAATTACCAGGAATGTATTAATCAAACAATAAGATGATAAAAGTGAGAATAAAGAGAATTTTGGTACATGTGAATATTATAAAATATTATTATTATCATTATTATTATTATTATTATTATTAGTATATATTATCATTATTATATTATATCTATTATTTACTATTATCTTAATTATTAGTATTATTGCCAAAAAATCTATATATCTGTAATAATAACAATAATAATAAATAAGTATAAGAATAATAATATAATGCTAGTGGTTAAATATGTATTAGTAGTATTATTGTTATTATTATCATATTATTATTTGTACTGGTAGTTATAATTGCAAAAATAACTATTATAACAGTATAATTACAGTAATAACGAATACAATAAGATAATGCTATAAATAATTATTATAAAATCGTTATTAATGGTTATTTATTTATTGTATTAATATTATTATGTTGTGGTTATTAGTATATTGCAAAAATATATACTATAACTCCAATAATTGCAATATAATGATAACAATTGCAATAATGATGATAAATAATTGCAATAATGATTATCATGATGATGATAATGATGATAATGATGGATAATGATGATGATAACGATAATAATGCATGATAATCATGATAACGATGATGATAATAGAGGAATTGTGTCCATATATAATATAAAAAAGTATAATAAAAAACATTCCCAAAAGTCGAAAAAGCGGCAAAATCTAGCGAAATATAGCCTTTTGAGAGTTACTCCAAAATGACGTTTTTCGATTCTGTGTGATTTCGGCAATATTAGGGTAAATAATTGATAAAATACCAGAATGTATTAATCATAAACAATAATGATGATAAAGTGAGATAAGAGAATTTTGGTAACATTTGAATGTATTAAAATTATTATTATGTCTATTATTATTATTATTATTAGTATTATTATTATTATTATTATTATCTATATTATTATTATTATTATTTTATTATTATTACTATTATCTTAATTATTAGTTCGTATGCCAAAAAATCTATTATATCTGTAATAATAACAATAATAATAATAAGTATAAGTATAATAATAATAATGCTAGTGGTTATAATATGTTATTAGTATTATTATTGTTATTATTCTTATTATTATATTTGGTACTGGTAGTATATGGCCAAAATAATTATTATAACAGAATATTACAGTAATAACGATACTAATAAGATAATGCTACAAATAATTATATAAAATCTATTACTGTTTATTATTGTTATTACTATTATATTGTTGGTGGTTATTAGCATTATTGCACAAAATATACTATAATCAATAATTGCAATAATAATGATAACAATTGCAATAATGATGATAATAATTGCATAATGATGATAATGATATGATAATGATGCTAATGATGATAATGATGAATGATAACGATAATAATGATGGATAAATCATGAATAACGATGATGATAATAAGAGGAATGTGCCCTATAAATATAAAAAAGGTTATAAGAAAAACATTCCAAAATTCCGAAAAAGCCCCGTCAAATTCGCGATATTTATAGCCTTTTGAGAGTTATACTCCAAATGACGTTTTTTCGATTTCTTTGGTGATTTCGCAATTATTAGGGTAAATAATTATAATAATTCCCAGAATTGTATAATCATAACAATAAATGATGATAAAGTGAGAATTAAGAGAATTTGGTAAACATTTGAAATTATTAAAAATTAGTATTATTATTATTATATTATTATTATTATTATTATTATTATTATTATTATATTATATTATTATTATTATTAGTATTATTCTATTATCTTAATTATTAGTATTATTGCCAAAAAATCTAATTATATCGTAATAAAACAATAATAATAATAAGCATAAGTATAATAATAATAATGCTAGTGGTTATAATATTGGTTATTAGTATTATCTATGTTATTATTATCATTATTATTATTGTACTGTAGTTAATGCAAAAATTAATTATATAACAGTAATAATTACGTAATAACGATACGAAATAAGATAATGCTATAAATAATTATTATAAAATCGTTATTATTGTTATTATATTGTTATTACTATTAGTATTGTTGTGGTTATTAGTTTATGCAAAAATATTATACTATAACTCCAATAATTGCAATAATAATGATAACAATTGCAATAATGATGACAATAATTGCAATAATGAGATAATGATGATGATAATGATGATAATGATGATAATGATGATGATAACGATAATAATGATGATTATCATGATAAACGATGATGATAATAAGAGGAATTGTGTGTCCATATATAATATTTAAAAAGGTATAAGAAAAAACATTCCCAAAAGTCCCCTTCAAAAGCGAAAATCTAGCGAAATATAGCCTTTTGAGAGTATACTCCAAAATGGACAAAATCTCAAAGACGTTTTTTTCGATTTCTTTGGTGATTTCGGCAATTATTAGGGTAATAATGATAATAATACAGATTGTATTAATCATAACAATAATGGATGATAAAAGTGAGAATAAAGAGAATTTTGGTAACATTTGAATATATTAAAATTATCATTATTATCATTATTATTATTATTATATTATATATTATTATTATATATTATTATTATTATTATATTATTATTATTATATCATTACTATTATCTTAATTATTAGTATTATTGCCAAAAAATCTATTATATCTGTACTAATAACAATAATAATAATTAATATAAGTCTAATAATAATAATGCTATTGGTTATAATATGTTATTAGTAGTATTATGTATATTCTCATTATTATTATTTGTACTGGTAGTATAATTGCAAAAATAATTATATAACAGAATAATTACAGTAATACACGATACTAATTAAGATAATGCTATAAATAATTATTTATAAAACGTATTATGGTTATTATTATGTTATCACTATTATTATGTTGGGTTATTAGTATTATTGCAAAAATATATAACTATAACTGCAATAATTGCAATAATAATGATAAACAATTGCAATAATGCTGATAATAATTGACAATAATGATGATAATGATGATGATAATGATGAGAATGATGATAATGATGAGGATACTAATAATGATGATAAATCATGATAACGATGATGCTATAAGAGGAATTGCTGTCCATATATAATATAAAAAAGTAAAGAAAAACATCCCAAAAAGTCCCCCCCCTCAAAAAAGCGCAAAATCTAGCGAAATATAGCCTTTGGAGTATACTCCAAACTGACGTTATTTCGATTTCTTTGGTGAATTTCGGCAATTATTAGGGTAATAATGTAATAATACCAGAATTGTATTAATCATAAACAATAATGATGATTAAAAGTGAGAATCAAGAGAATTGTTTTTTATTTTCCTTTTATGGTAACATTTGAATATTATTAAAAATTATTATTCATTATCATTATTATCATTATCATTAGTATTATTGTATCTATTATTATATTATTATTTATAATTATTATTATAATTATATTTTTTATTATTACTTATTATCTTAATTATTAGTATTATTGCCAAAAAATCTAGTATATCGGAATAATAACAAATAAAATAATAAGTATTGAGTATAATAATAATAATGTAGTGGTATACTATGTTATTAGTATTATTATTGTTATATTATCATTATTATTATTTGTATACTGGTAGTATAATTGCAAAAATAATTATTAGAACATTAATAATACAGTAATAACGATACTAATTAGATAATGCTATAAATAAATTATTCTAAAATCGTTATATGTTATTTTATGTTATTACTATTATTATTGTGTGGTTATAGTATATTGCAAAAACTATATACGATAACTCCATAATTGCAATAATAATGAAACTAATTGCAATAATGATGATAACTAATTTGAAATAATGATGATAATGATGATGATAAATGATGATAATGAGATAAACGATAATAATGATGATAATCATGATAACGATGATGATAATAAGAGGAATTGTGGCCCATATATAATATAAACTAAAGGGATACGTGAACAACATTCCCAAAATCGAAAAAGCGGCAAATCAGCGAATAAGGCCTTTGAGAGTATACTCCAAAATGACGTTTTTCGATTCTTGGTGATTTCGGCAATTATTAGGGTAATAATGATAATAATTAACCAGAATTGGTATTAAATCATAACAATACCATGAGGATAAAAGTGAGAATAAAGAGAATTTTGGTAAAACATTTGAAATATTATTAAAATTATTTATTATTATCATTATATTAATTATTGTTATTATTATTATTATTATTATATATTTTTATTATTATCATTATTACTATTATTATTATTATTATTACTATTTATCTTAATTATTAGTATTATTGCAAAAAATCGATTAATCTGTAATAATAACAATAATAACAATTTAAAAAAAACAAAAAAAAAGGCTAAGATAATAATAATATGCTAGTGGTTATAATATTGGTATTAGTATTATTATTGTTATTATGATCATTATATTATTGTACTGGTAGTATAATTGCAAAAATAATTTATAACAGTACTAATTACAGTAATAACGATACTAATTAAGATAATGCTATAACTAATTATTATAAAATCGTTATTATTGTATTATTATTGTATTACTATATTATTGTTGTGGTTATTAGTATAGTGCAAAAATTATACTATAACTCAATAATGCAATAGAATGATAACATTGCAATAATGATGATAATAATTCAATAACGATGATAATGAGATGATAATGATGATAATGATGATAAAATGATGATGATAACGATAAATAATGATGATAATCATGATAAACGATGATGATAATAAGAGGAATGTGTCCATATTAAATATAAAAAAGGTATAAGAAAAAACATTCCCAAAGTCGAAAAAGCGGCAAAATCTAGCGAAATATAGCCTTTTTGAGAGTATACTCCAAAATGACGTTTTTTCGATTTCTTGGTGATTCGCAATACTAGGGTATATGATAATAATTACCAGAATTGTATAATCATAAAAAATAATGATGTAAAAGTGAGAATAAAGAAATTTTGGTAACATTTGAATGTTATTAAATTATATTATTGTCATTATTATTCTTATTATATTATTATTATTATTATTCTTATTATTATTATTATTATATTATTATTATTTATGAGTACTATTATTTAAATTATTAGTATTATTGCCAAAAAAAATGTATATATCTGTAATAAGAACAATAATAATAAGAAGTATAAGGATAAAATTAATATGGCTAGTGGTTATAATATTGTTATTAGTATTATATTGTTATTATTATCATTATTATTATTTTGTATTGTAGTATAATTGAAAAATAATTATTATAACAGTAATAATTACAGTAATAAAGATACATAATTAAGATAATGCCTATAAATAATTATTATAAACGCTTATTATTGTTATTTATTATTGTTATTACTATTATTATGTTGTGGTGATTAGTATTATTGCCAAAAAATATATACTATAGACTTCAATCATTGCAATAATAATGAACAATTGCAATAATGATGATAATAATTGCAATAATGATGATAATGATGATGATAATGAGATAATGATATAATGATGATGAATAACGATAATAACGATGAACTAATCATGATAACGATGATGATAATAAGAGGAAATTGTTTCCAATATATACTATAAAAAAGGTATAAGAAAAACATTCCCAAAAGTCGAAAAAACGGCAAAAATCTAGCGAAATATAAGCCTTTTGAGGTATACTCCAAAATGACGTTTTTTCGATTCTTTGGTGATTCGGCAATTTATTAGGTTAATAATGATAATAATTACCAGAATTGTATTAACATAAACAATAATGCTGATAAAAGGAGAATAAAAAGAATTTTGGTAACATTTGAATATTATTAAAATTATATTATTTCAATTATTATTATTATTATTATTATTCTTATTATTATATTCATTATTATTTTATTATTATTATTATTATTACTATTATCTAATTATTAGTATTATTGCCTAAAAACTATTATATCTGTAATAATAACAATAATAATAATAAGTATAAGTATAATAATAATTAATGCTAGTGGTTATAATATTGTTATTAGTATTATATTGTTATTTTACATTATTATTATTTGTATTGGTAGTATATTTGCAAAAAAAATAATTATTATAACAGTAATACCTTGACAAGTAATAACGAGACTAATTAAGATAAGCTATAAATAATTATTATAAAATCGTTAATTGCTTATTATTATTGTTATACTATGATTTATTGTTGTGGTATTAGTCTTATTGCAAAAATAATACTCTAACTCCAATAATTGCATAATAATGATAACAATTGCAATAATGATGATTAAAAGTGCAATAATGATGATAATGATGATGATAATGAGGATAATGATTTTTTTTAATGATAAATGATGATGGATAACGATAATAATGATGATAACATGAAACGAGGATGATAATAAGAGGATTGTGTCCATATATAATATAAAAAAGGTATAGAAAAACATCAAAGTCGAAAAAGCGGCAAAATCTAGCGAAATATAGCCTTTTGAGAGTGATACTCCAAAATGACCGTTTTTTCGATTTCTTGTGATTTCGGCAATTATTAGGGTAATAATGAAATAATTACAGAATTGTATTAATCATAACAATAATGATGATAAAAAAGTGAGATAAAGAGAATTTTGTAAATTGAATATATTAAAATTATTATTATTTCAATTATCATTATTATTATTAATTATTATATTATTATTATTATTATTATTTATTCTTAGTATTATTATTATTATTATTATTATTATACTATTATCTTAATTATTATTATTATTGCCAAAAAATCTATTATATCTGTAATAATAACAAATAATAATAATAAGTATAAGTATAATAATAATAATGCTAGTGGTTATATATTGTTATTAGTATTATTATTGTTATATTATCATTCTTATTATTTGTCTGGTAGGATAATGCAAAAAATAAATTATTATAACAGTAATAATAAAAAAAAAACAAATACAGTAAATAACGATATAATTAAGATAAGCTATAAATATTCTTATAAAATAGTTATTATTGGTATTATTATTGTTTATACATTATTATTGTTGTGGTTATTAGTATTATTGCCAAAAAATATATTACTATACTCCAATAATTGCAATAATAAAGGATAACAATTGCAATAATGATGATAATTAATTGCATAATGATAGATAATGATGCTGTAATGTGATAATGATGATAATGATGATGATAAACGATAATATGATGAAATCATGATACCGATGATGATAATAAGATGAATGTGTTCCATATATAAATATAAAAAAGGATAAGAAAAACATTCCCAAAGGTCGAAAAATCCCCCCTTCCCCCAAATCTAGCGAAATATTAGCTTTTGAGGAGTATACTCAAAAATGACGTTTTTCGATTCTGGTGATTCGGCAATTATTAGGGTAATAATTGATAATAAATTACCAGAATTGTATAATCATAACATAATGATGATAAAAGTGAGGAATAAGAGAATTTGGTAAAATTTGAATATTATTAAAAATTTATTATTATCATTATATTATTATTATTATATTTATTATTATTATTATTATTATTATTATTATTATTATTATTATTATTAGTATTATACTATTATGAATATTAGTATTATTGCCAAAAAATCTATATATCTGTAATAATACACAATAATAATAATACAGTATAAGTATAATAATAATAATGCTAGTGGTTATATATGTTATTAGTATTATTATTGTTATTATTATCATATTATTATTTGTACTGGTAGTATTAATTGCAAAAAATAATGATTATAAACAGTAATAAATTACATTAATAAACGATACTAATTAAGATAAGCTATAAATAATTATTATAAAATCGTTATTATTGTTATTATTATTGTATTACTATTATTATTGTTGTGAGTTATTAGTATTATTGCAAAAAAATATTATACTTAACTCCAATAAATTGCAATAATAATGATAACAATTGCAATAATGATGATAATAAATTGCAATAATGATGATAATGATGATGATAATGATGATAATGATGATAATGATGATGATAAAACGATAATAATGTATGATAAATCATGATAAACGATGATGATAATAAGAGGATGTGCTCTAGATCTAATCTAAAAAAGGTATCAAGAAAACATTCCCAAAGTCGAAAAAGCGGCAAATCTAGCGAAATATAGCCTTTTGAGAGTATACTCCAAAATGACGTTTTTTCGAATTTCTTGGTGATTTCGGCAATTATAGGGAATAATGATAATAATTACCAGAATTGTAAATTCATTAAAATAATGATGATAAAGTGAGAATTAAAGAGAATTTGGTAACATTTGAAATTAGTAAAATTATTATTATTTATTATATTATTATTATATCTATTTTATTATTATTATTATTATTATTATTTTATATTATTACTATTATCTTAATTAGAAGTATTATGCCCAAAAAAATCTATTATATCTGTAATAATAACAATAATAATAATAAGTATAAGTATTAATAATAATAATGCTAGTGTGGTATAATATTGTAGTAGTATTATTATTGTTATATTATCATTATTATGTATTGTTACTGGTAGTATAAATTGCAAAAATAATTATTAAACAGTAATAATACAGTAATAACGTACTAATTAGATAATGCTATAAATACTTATTATAAAAATCGTATTATTGTTTATTATCTATTGTATTACTATATTATTGTTGTGGGTATTAGTATTATGCCAAAAATATATACTAATAACTCCAACAATTGCAATAATAAAATGATAAAACAATTGCAATAATGATGATAATAATTGCAATAATGATTGATAATGAGGAGATAAATGATGATAATGATGATAATGATGATGCTAACGATATAATGATGATAATAATGATAAGATGATGATAACTAAGAGGATGTGTCCATATTAAATTAAAAAAGGTATAAGACAAAACATTCCAAAAGTCGGTAAAAAAAGCCGCAAAAAGTCTAGCGAAAATATAGCTTTTGAGGAGTATACTCCAAAATGACGTTTTTCGATTTCTTTGGTGATTTCCGGCACTTATTAGGGTAATAATGAGAATAATTACCAGAATGATTAATCATACAATAATGAGCAAAGTGAGAATAAAGAGAAATTTTGGTAACATTTGAATATTATTAAAAATTTCTATTATTATCATTATTTATTATATTATATTATTATTATGATTATTATTATGATTATTATTATTATTATTATATTATTATATTATTATTATTGCCATTATCTTCATTATTAGTATTATTGCAAAAAAATCTATATATCTGTAATACAACAATAATAATAATAAGTATACGTATAATAATAATAATGCTAGTGGTTATAATATTGTTATTAGTATTAGTATTGTTATTATTCAATTATTATTATTTGACTGGTAGTAAATGCAAAAATATATATTATACAGTAATAATTACAGTCATACCGCTACTAATTAAGATAATGCTATAAATAATTATTATAAAATCGTTATTATTGTTATTATTATTGTTATTACTATTATTATTGTTGTGGTTATTAGTATTATTGCAAAAATATATACTATAACTCCAATAATTGCAATAATAATGATAACAATTGCAATAATGATGATAATAATTGCAATAATGATGATAATGATGATGATAATGATGATAATGGATGATAATAAATGATGATAACGATAATAATGATGATAATCATGATAACGATGATGATAATAAGAGGAATTGTGTCCTATATAATATAAAAAAGGTATAAGAAAAACATTCCCAAAAGTCGAAAAAGCGGCAAATCTAGCGAAATATAGCCTTTTGAGAGTATACTCCAAATGACGTTTTTTCGATTTCTTTGGTGATATTCGGCAATTATTAGGGTATAATGATAATAATTACCAGAATTGTATTATCATAATAATGATGATAAAATTAATTAAAAAATTTTTACTTTTTTTAAATTAGAATTATTCAAAATTTATTATTTATATAAAATTAATAAT
>NW_023661681.1:5000-17186 GCF_015228065.2 Penaeus monodon | reverse complement strand
TCCCCGGGGTTTTCTGGGACGCTGGGTGTTCGGGGCCTTTTGGGAGCGTCATTTTCACGACCCTGTAAAACACGCTTGCCTGCCTGCCTGGTTGGTGGCAGAGAACGAGGCGAAGGCGTAAAAATAATTTATTTTCATTAATTAGATAAAATTTCTTCATTTTTTATGAAATCTTCATTCTATGAGGTGAAAATTCAACATACCATGACTTATTTTTAGATTGATAATTTACATTTACTTTTTAATCATTAAATTTTTATCAATTAATTTAGAAAAAAATTTTTTTTTTATTTATCTTTTATTATTATTAACTTTATTTGTCAATTTATTTTTTTATTAAACTTTTATCTTTTTAATTTCATTAACTTTATTTATCGAAACATTATTACCATTTTTTTTACTTTAAACAAAATTTTGTCTTAAATAATTTACATTAAATAATTTTCAAAAAAATTTTCATTAACATGATTTATCTAAACATGATTTATCAAAAACTTTTAATTTATCATAAAAAAATTAGCTTTAACAGCATTTAGCTTTAACAGCATTTAGCATTAACAGCATTTAGCATTAACAGCTTTTAGCATTAACAGTTTAGCATTAAACAGTTAGCTTTAACAGCTTTTAGTTTAACGCTTTTAGCAAAAACAGATTTAGCAGTAACAGCATTAGAGAAACAGCATTTAGCTTTAAAAGCATTTAGATTAACAGCTTTTAGCATTAACAGCTTTTTAGCATTAACAGCTTTTAGCAAAAACAGCATTAGCATTAAAATATTATCAATTTACATCATTAACATTATTTATCATTTATTTAAAACCCTTTAACTTTATTTACCTTTTAAATCATCAATATTATTATCTTTTATTAACTCAACTTTATTTTAAAATGTATTTTCTTTAACATTTTTAAAAATTTTATCTTAACGTTTTTCATCAAGTTTTTATCATAACATTTTTTACAATTTTTTATTTTTAAAAGTTTTAATTTTAAAATTTATTATCATTAAGATCTATCAGATCTTTTATCATTTCTTATTATCAATGTTTTTATATCACTTATTTTTCATCAAATATTATCAATTATTATCATTAACATATTTGTTAATTTTATTACTTAACGTTTTGATAGTTTTTTTTCACTAACATTATCTCAATGTATTGTCATAATATTATTTATAAAATTTATTTTTTATAAATATCTAGCTTTAACACTAAATTAAATTTTATTTTTAACATTATCATAAATTTTATTTACATCGACATTTTTTAGTATTTTTGACACTATTTTTCAATTTTTTTTTTTTAACATTACATCAATTTATTATCATCCCAAAATTTTTTAAGTCTTATCGCTTTATTGTCAAAGAATTTCCTGTTAACTTTGCGTTATTTCTGCGGGGTCTGTGTTCCCAAGGCTTTTCAGGATGAAAGCATTTACATCTTTTTCACCCTCTTTTTTTTCAATCCCACTTTTATTTTATTTTTTATAATTGAAATTTTCCCTTTTATTTTTTGTTTTACATATTATTTATTTTTAAAACAAAAAATTTTTTATCATTTTTATTCAAATTACAAATTAAAATTTTATTTACAAAATTATATCAATTTAATTAAATAATTTTTAAAATTTTAAATAATAACTTTATTTATCAATCATTTACCATTAAAAAAATTATCATTTTAGATGTCATAACATTATTCATCATTTATTTTTAAACTTGTTTATTATTAAATTATTTATCTTTAACTTTATTTATGAAAATTCATTATTTAACTTTAACAGTATTTTCAATTGTTACCAAAGTATTATTTATAATTTTTTTTCTCATTTATAATTATCTAAATTTCATTTTTCATCAATTATTAAAAAAACATATTACAATTTAATTATCATTACTTAAATCAATTATTTATCGAACATATTAACAATTTTTTATTAACAAAATACAATTTTTCGAAAAATTATTAACAATTTATTATCTTTAACATTTTTTATCTTTTTATTTTCAAACATTATTTATCAATTTATTTATCTTAACATTATTTATCAATTTTTTTTCGTAACACTTTTATCTTTTTTTTCTCAATGACATTGCATTATTGTCTTTATTTTTTTTTTAAATTATTACAATTAATTTCATTAACATTTTTTATCAATTAATTTATCACAAAAATTTTTACTTTTTTATTTACAAACATTGTCACATTAATTTTATTTTAAACTTTATTAATTTATTACTTTAAACTTTATAATAATTATCTTTAAATTTAATTGTATGTTTTTACATTTTTTATTTTTTTGCTTTTAATATAGAAATATTTGTATTAAAGATCAAATTTATTTATCTTTAATATATTAATCATTTATCATTAATATTAATTTATTAAATTTTTTATCTTTAAATAATTTTTTTAATTTTTATTATCATTAATATTAATTTTGTATTTATTTATCTTTAATAAATTAATTTTTTTTATTATTTTTAAATTTTATTTATTATCAAACTTTATTATCAATATACGACGGAAAACTTTTACAATTTACTTATCATTACTTTATTTAAATTTTTTTCATAAAATTTTTTATCTGAACATTATCATCACTTTTTTCATCATTGACGTCATTTTTCACTTATTATCATAACATCATTTAATATTAACAATTCTCTTAGTTTATTATCTTTTAAATTTTCTACACTTTTCAGCATTTAAAATCTCTACAATCTAGTTATCATTACAAAATTTTTTCAAGTCTTTTCGGCTTTAGTGGAAAGTACGTTCTGCTATTATTTTTTTTATTGTCAAAGGGCTTTTCCGAGGCCTCAAGATGAAATAGTGGCATCTCTTGACTCTCTTTTCGGGCCCCGCCCTCTAATCGGCTTTATAATAAGATAGATCCGTTTGGAAAAGAAAAGTTCAGGAACACAACATCAACAAAAACCAAAAGAGTTTCAACGCAACAGCTTTCTTTTGGGTACCCTTTCTTGCTTCGAGAATAAGGGCTTCAGCCGATGGCCCCCCAAAAAGGAAAAGGAGTTTTTGCGCACTCCACAAGCACTCGATGAATTTAGCACCACTCTCTTTACCCTGCCCAAATTGGGTTTTAAACCGCATATTATCGTCAACCACCAAATGCAACCCTTTTCGTTTCCACACAGAAAAGGTTTCCGAACATCAGGCCACATTTGGTTAACAAAAATTTCGTTTCGGAGGAACATCATCGAGAAGAAAAGGGTACACAGAACCCTTTTTCGCCTCAAACCATACCATCACTTATTCGGTACCCCAACTTAAAAAACCGCGACGCAACTTTAATGGGCAACTAATTAGACTGTGTCTACCCTCCAAGGAGACGGTTTCTTTCCCCATTACAGAGCGGTATCACGACCAAGCTGATGGTTCACTTCCCTGACTAGTCCCCTCTTTGTTACTAGAACCATGACGAACGCCCGGCAATCCACAAGAGTTTTCCCGACAGAATTATCAAGGAGACGTTAATTTGTAGCAAGGGTCGAAACATCTACGGATATAAGGTAAGTAAAAATAGAATAAAAATCATTTTCCCTACCAAATTTTTATCAGTTATCACAAACCTCCAATTTTCCCTTAAACGATAATTATATTAGTATTAATAAAATATTATATAATAAAATAATATATATATATCATAAATATAAATAATATAGATATAAAATATATTTTATAATTATATATTATAATTAATATAAATATATATAAAATAAAAAAATAAAATATTAATTTAAATTTTTATTTATTATAAGTTTATATTATAAATGTTTAAAATAATTTTATCATATATACTAAAAATATATATATATGTACGCCGGTCGCCTCGCTCTCTGCCACCAACACAAGGCAGGTGGGAACGGCGTTTTATACAGGGGCGGAAACGAACAGCTCCAAGAGGCACGAAACCACAGGTCCCAGAACACCCGGAAGGAAACGCCAAGTGACGAGGCAGGGCCGAAGTAAACACAAAAGACAGTCTTCCTTTTTTTACACAAGTTATTTACCCGTACACTTTTTTATAGGCCCAATACAGGGGGAAACCAGCATCACACTGCACGATAAGTTAAACAGGGGAAAACAAAGTTACATCAGGTCACAAGAGCAAAACGGGACCAGCACCCACGCGTCTTCGGCTTTTTCCTCCGCTCCCCGCCCCCGCCCGCGCGTCATGTTTGGCCCGGCCCTTCATGTTTAAAATTAAATATAATATATAAAATATATTAAATAATTAATAGAATAAATAATAAGATTAATATTAGATATTAAAAGATTGAAAATTTTATATATAAAAATTGAGATTAAAAAGAAAAAAAGATTTATATATTTAAATATTAAATATAATAAATAAGATAAATAGATATAAATAATAAATGAATTGAATATTAGGTAGAATTTTGATTAAATTTATTTTAATAAGATTTTTATATATGTATAGAATTTAATTTTTTATGATATTATATAAAATATTTAAAAAAATATATTTAAAAATATTATAAATTATTAGTTTTATTTGTAATTATAGAAAAGATAAAATAAATTTGTATTTTATTATATATAATTTAAAAAAGGTATATTTAATATTATATTTAATATATGTAATTTTAAATATATAAGAAATCAATAATAATTCAAATTTGTAATATATAATATATATAGAATATTATTATATAATTAAATTTTTTGACCTGTTATAAGCTGATTGGGCTGTTAAACCTGGGGTTTTTTTTTCCCCCTTTTTTTTGCCTATAGAAAATTTTTAGGGTAAAAAAATTTGGGGTAATAAAGGAAAGACTGCTTTTTGTGTTTATTTTCGTGCCCTGCCTCGCCATTTGGCGTTCCTTCCGGGTTTTTCTGGGATGCTGGGTGTTCGGTCCCCTCTTGGAGCTGTTCAGTGTTCGGACCCTGTATAAAACCCACGCCGTCTGCCTACCCTCCCCCTTGTTTTGGTTTGGCCCAGAGAAAACAGGGACCGGCGTAAAAAAGGGTTTGTAGGGGGTGGGATTTTTTTTGGAAAAATTTTTTTCAGGGGAAAGATGGGGGCCGATTTAAATCACCCCCAAAAGGGGAGGGGGCCCGGCCCGGGCCTGAGGGGGGGGCCATACTGGGCCGGAGAGGGAGGTGAAAAAAAAAACCAAAAAAAAAAAAAAAAAAAAAAAAAAAAAAAAAAAAAAAAAAAAAAAAAAAGGGCAGAAGAGAGGCACAGAGGCCGGGGAGCAGGCGCACATCTCGTCGAGATGCAGGAAAGGAAGGAGAGGAACAGTTCTGCCAACTTGCCCCCTTGGAGCTGTTAAAGGTTCAGGGCCCCTTTTATATAACACCCCCGTCTCCCCAGCCTCCCCTTGTGTTGGTGGAAAGAGAGACGGGGGGGCCGGGCGTAACAAATATAAAATAATATATAAATATATTATATATATGTTTTATATTTTAAATGTATATATATATATATAGATATTATTTTTAATATTTTATATTTATATTAGATAAAATAATAATATATAAATATACATATATAAAGATTATAGGTTTTATATTTTAATATTTTATAAATATATTTATATAAAATATATTAAATAATAATATATATAAAATTATAATATAAAATTATATATATATTTTTTAATAAATTATATATATAAATAATATGAAACCCCCAACACACAAACATAGATACACACACCCCACACACACAACACACACCACACAAACACACCACACACACACACACACACACAACAATTATTAATATATAGATATATTAGATATATATATTTGAAATATAATATTATATATAATGATAATATAATATATATAATATATTAATATAAAAAATAAAAATTATATATGTGTTTTTGTGTGGTGTGGGTGGGGTGTGGGGGTTGTGTGGGTGTGTGTGGTGTGTGGGGTAAATATTCCCCCTTAATATAATTTAATATATATAAAAATAATATATATAATATATAATTTTAGACATTATATAATATATCATATAAAAATTATATATATAAAAAAATTAATTATTAAATATATATATATATATAATATATAATATATAGACATTATTATATATATATATATATATATATATATAATTATATATATTTTAAAATTTAATATTAATATAATTATAAAATTATTATATATATATATTTTATATATATATATATATTATATATATAATAATATATGTTTATGTCATTTGGTTTCATGCTCTTATTGTTTGTATACGCCCCTACCAATGTATTAAAACCCGATGTAAAAAGGGGCCTTCTACCCCAAAAACCCCACATCTGTGGCAGACAATTCCCCGGCGAGATTTCGCATTTTTTGGGGGAAATTCAATGGGGTTTACCCCGCGGGGCGAGCTGGCAAAGAGATGTCTGTCGGCCCCAAGGCTCGGGACGACCCCAGCAGCGGGAATGGGCCCCCTTTCTCCGGACTTTGCTAGGCCCCAGAAAGTGAGGATCTCTGGCTCCGGGTTACCAGCCCCTCCAATCGCATCGCTGGACAGGGAACAGCGATACGGGTACAGGGCCAAGGAGATCGACCACATTCTTGTTAGCACCCCGGAGGGAGGACCCTCCAGAACTGGGGGGTTTTACTGATTTGCGAGTTCTATGGCACCGACCATGGGCCCGGGTTGTAGCTACCCTACGGGTCCACTTCAAAACCCCCCATCCCTCCAGGGGCCACCCAAAGGAGTTTCACTGGACAGAAAAAGGGAGGAGGAGTGTGTCTCTGACCGATCACAAAAACTCAAAAAACCAAACGGCCCATTTGCTCTGTGGGAGTCCTTCAAGCGCGTAACACTCGAAGCGCTCAGGAGTCCTTTGGTGTACCCCCAAAAGGGAAAGGGCAGAATTCCATCTCCCTGGAAAACCCTTAGAGGCCACTGAAGTGTGTCGCAAGGTTGGCTGAAGGGGAATCAAGTCTTGCGTGCTCCATGGTTTTGTAGGGCCCCGGGCCACGTGAAAAGGGGAAACAAGGAAAGTTCTTTCAGGAATTTTGTGAGGAGGTGAAGGGCCTTTTTTTGGAAAATGACCTTCCCCCTCCCTACCAAGCCCTGAAAAAAATAACCCCAAAGCCCCCCCACAGAGACTCCCATTCCGATCGGGCAGAGGGAAAGGATCATCCAGATCAGTTGGGGTTCGTGAACGTTGGGCTGAGTTTTTGAAAAGTTTTTACCAGAGAACCCTCCAAAACTTAGCTTGGAGCAAGCAATTTTCTCAGTGCCTGTCCGGACCCACCCATCAGGGGGGGAAACCCTCCTACCCAAAACAGGGGTTTAGGATGGTGATTGCCAAGTGAAGAGGGGGAAAAACTGCGGGGCAGGGGTTTTGATACCCCCTGCTGAACTGCTAAAGGCTGGGGGTGCCCCTATGGGCCCCGGGCCGCAAAAGTCCTGACTGCCATCGGGCAGTCGACCATTCCCCCCGACCCGCTGAGGGGGATTTGGGTTTTCCCTCTCTCGAAGGGGGGAAAAGGGGTCTTGGGATTTTTAGCAACTACCGTGGTATTTTTGCTGCTCAGCAAAAAAAGGGAAGGTTCTCGCCCACATTCTTCTGAAACGGATTTCCCCAACCATTTCTAAGGCATCAGAGACCCGGGGCAGTTGGATTATCCTGGCAAGTCCACCCAAGCCCGTATACTAGCCGGGTTCAAGTAAAAGTGGAAAAGCCGTCGTGAGTTTTCCCTGAGGTTTTTGCCCAACCCACATCGACCTCAAGAAGGCGTTTTACTTGGGCACGGGAAACGCTATGGAGGGTCCCGAGAAATCAGGGGGAATTTCCCACACAGAATTTTTGGCCTTAAAAAGCAAGCCTTTTTAATGGTACTGAAAATGCGTAAAAATGTGGTGGGGGATGTCGAACTTCTTCCCATGGGGGGGGGGGGTTTTTTTGGGGGAGGCAAGGCGTGCCCTTTCACCAACACTTTTTAACACAGTATGGACTGGATAATGGAAGGGCTATAGCCAAAGTCAGTGTGGAGCAAAAATAGGAAAAAATCAAGGTCTAGCCGGGCTTTGCCGCGATGTTGCCATCCCATTGGGGTCCTTTGGGGTAAATTGTGGCAGCTCTTGATGCATTTAGCAATGAGGCGAAGGGCCCCCAGGCCTTTAAAGGGCCCGGGGCCCAAAACCAAGATTCAGGACTTAGGGGGCCTGTTAGGGGGAAACCCGTCAGTCGATCCAAGTTTTTTGGCGAGGACGTTGAAGGGGGCAGAAAAAATTTTCACAAATTTTGGGAGCGTGTCCATATCTCTGGGTTGTCAGACCAATAAATCAGTAGATAGACGGATTGGGCTGGCCGCAGGACCATAACCAAATCAACAAAGGGGCGTTTGGATTTTTTTTTTTTTTTTTCCTTTTTCTTCTTTTTTTTAAGGGCAAGCTGCTGTCTTCAAGGGCCTTGGGTACAGCCAAATTTTGCCCTTTTGGGGAAACGAAAGTGGACGCTACCCGTGTTTGGGTCTCGCCTTGGGGGCCTTTTTTAAAAAGTCCCTTCGCCGGATCTGGGTACAGTTGGCAGGACCAGTGTTCCCCCAGTGGTTACATGTAAAATGGCATGGGACCTGGTTTTTTGCATAAACCGGGATCGCCAAAATCAGGTATATGGCCAAACCCAGCTCGCCTCCCTATGGATGACCCTTTCCATAGGTGTTCTCTGCGAGAAACCCTGGGTGGAGGGGGACCTGTGGGACGTCCCAGGAGATCATGGTTTGGGGAGTCCCACGAGGGCCTGTCGCGAGGAATTAGAGATGGGCCTGTGCCGGGTGGGGGACCCCTCGAAAGGGGTCCTCGTGGTGGAAGGGAAGAGTGGATGCGGCCATGGTCCCCCTCGGCGTTTTCCCCCTTGGGGATGTGAGGGTGATGATAATATATAATAAATTTTAATAAAATAGATTTATAATATATATATAAAAAACATACCCAAAAAACAAGGGCCCCACAAATTATAATATATAATTATTTTTAATATAATTTTAAATAAAAGGGAGATAATATTATAGAAAAAAATAAAGATAACTACTATAAAAAAAGATAAAAAACAAACATACGGGGGACACCCCACACACAACACCACAACACACAACACACACACACACACACACCCCACACCAACAGAAGAAAACACCCAACCCCCACACACAACACACCCAAAACCACAACACACACCACACACACACACACACACACACACAACACACACACCACACACACACACACACACACACACCACACACTTTTAGGATAAATATAATATAAGATAAATTTTTAATATACAATATAAAATATATAAATATATTTTAAAAATATTATATAATAATATATGATAAAATAATATAAAAAGATATATATTATTTTATTAATAAGAAATAAAAATTTTTAAATATATTATAATATATATATATAATAATATAAAATTATGTATTATATATATAATAATAATATATAGATATATATATAATAAAATATAAAATATAATAAAACACAAAACACACACACACTTTTATATATACATACGTATATATATATAAAATAATATATATAATATATATAATATATAATAATTTTAAGAGTTTTAAGTATGTTAATGTAATTTTGTATATATATTATATATATAATATATAAAATGTATATATATATTTGTATATATATTATATTATATATATTATGTCATATATATATATAATATAAAATTTAAAAATTATATATTTTAAAATATATAATATAATATATTAAATATATATATATTATTATATAAATTATATATATATATATATATTTATATATATATATATATATATATATATATATGTATGTGTGTTGTGTGGGGGTGTGTGTGGGGTGTGTATGTATGTAATAATATATATATATAATTATATATATAATATATTATATATATATTTATTTATTTATTTATTTTTTTTTATTTATTTATTTATAACACACACGCACGCACACACCACCACACAGACACACACACAAAACACCACACACACAAACACCACACACACACACACACAACATAATATTTTAATATAATATATATAATATATATATATATATAAAATATAAACACACACAAAACACAACAACACCCCCAAACACACCCCACACACACACCACACACACACCAAACCACCACACACAACACACACACACACACATACACACACACACACCACAACGCACCACACATACATACACCACAACACACACACATACACAAACACATACCACACACACACACAACAATAATATATATATATATTATATATATACTTTTATATAATATATATATAATATTATTGTATATGTTTTGGGTTTGTGTGGTGGTGTGTGTGTGTGTGTGTGTGGTGTGTGTGTGGGTGTGGGGGTACCACAACACACAACACACACAACACACAACACAAAACCACACACACACACACAATATATATATATATATAATATATATTAAAAAAAAATAATATATAACATATATAAGAATATACAAAACACCACACACAACACAAAAAACACCCCAACACACCCCACACACACACACACACACCACACACACACACACACAAAACACACACAACACACACACACACACAAACCAAAATAATAATATAAAATTATAATTAAAATATATAATAAAAAGTTATAAATAAAATTAATATATATATATATAAAAATATAAATAAATATAAATATAAAAAATATAAAAAGATATAAAATAATACCCCCCACCAAAATAAATATATATAAATATAAAAAATATAAAAATAAATAATTATAAATACACGAAAAAAATATTAATGTTATATAAACATTAAACAACACACACAACGCAAATTATAATATATAATATATATTATATATATATATATATTATAAAATATATAATATATATATGTTACACACACACCCCCAAACACACACACACACACACTCACACCCCCACACACACACACACACACACACACAACACAACACACACACAAATGTATATATATATATATGAAGTGTATAATGTAAATTTTTATTTTTACAAACACACACACACAAAAATTTATGTACATATTATGTGTTGTAGATATATAACATATATATATTATATATATATATTATATAATATATAAAATATATATATATATATATAGTGTGTGTGTGATAATAATATATATATATAAATATATAAAATTATATAATATATATATTATATATTTGTGTGTGTGTTGTGTTTTTTTGTTGTGTGTTTGTGTGGGTGTGTGTGTGGTGTGTGTTGTGTGTGTGTTTGAAAAAGTATAAATATATACATATATAAACCTCTTATATATATGTATACATATATATATGGTTGTGTGTGTGTGTGTGTGTTTTGGAAGTAAAAATATATACATTATACATTCATATATAAATAATATATGTGTGTGTGGTACATTGTATGTATATACATATAATATTTTATTTATATAAAATATTATATATATATATGTTATATAATAAAATTTTATATATATATATATATAATGTATATACATACACATGTACACACACACAAAACATAATGTATTTATATATGAAGTGTATATATGTATATATTTATACTTTACAAACACACACACACACACACGCAAAACACACACAACCCCCCCAAACACACACACACCCCACACACAACACACACCACACCACACCACACCACACACACACATCACACACACACACACAACACACAACCACACATAATATAAATATATATTATTATATATATATATATATTTTGTATTTAATATATATGTTATATATACTATAATATACATATATAAAATTATAATTATATACTATATATATATAATAGTGTGTGTGTTGTGTGTGTGTGTGTGTGTTGTGTTGTGGTGTTTTTGTGGGGTGTGTGGGGTGGTTGTTTTGGTGTGTGTGTGTTGTGTGGTGTGTGTGTGTGGGTGGGTGTGTGTGCTGGGTGTGTGGGTTTTGTAAATTTTTAAATTATAAATATAAATTATATAATAAAAAAATTTTTTTTTGGGGTTAATGTATTAATCCCATTAAAAAAAAATATATATTTATATATGAATTATATATTATATATAAAATTTTAAAAAAAAAACAACCACAACACAAAATTTATTATTTATTAAAAGGTAT
>NW_023661681.1:0-2500 GCF_015228065.2 Penaeus monodon | reverse complement strand
CCATAGGGAGGCGAGCTAGGGGCCATATAGCCTGAGTTGGCGATCCGGATTATGCAAGAACAGGCCCCTGCCGTTTCACAGTGTAACCCCTGGTTGGGGGCACTGGTCCCGCCAACTGTACCATGATCCGGGAAAGGGGTTGTTTCAAAAGGCATCAAGGCGAGCACCAAGACACTGGATAGCGTCCACGTTTCGTTCCATAGAGCAAAAAACCCGGGTGTATCAAAGGGCCTTTAAGCACGCAGGGTTGGTCCTCTGCATAGGTACCGACATATCCAAAAAGCTTGTTGATTTGGTTTAGGTCTGCTGCCGACAATCCGTTATCTACTGACTTATTTGGTCGACAACCAGAGATATGGGCTACGCTACCAAAATGTGTAAATTTTTTCTGTAATTAACGTCCTGCACAACAGGATCGACTGAAAGGTTCCCAAAAAAGGCCCCTAAATCCGAATTTGGGCTTTGGTCCCGGAGACTCTAGGCCCAGGGGCTTTGCCCCATTGCTAAATGCATCAAGAAACTGCCACAAGGACTCCCAAGGGGCCAGATAGGATGGCAACTCGCGGCAAAGTCAAGTCGAGACCTTGATATTTCCTAGTGTTGCTCCAACGACTTTTGGGTAGAGCTCTTCCCATTTTCCAGTCCATACATTGTTTAAAAGTGTTTGGGCAAGGACACAGCCTTGCCCACCCGAAAAAAACAGGGAAGAAGTTTGACATACCCCAACCAAACTTTCAGCACTTCATACCAGTTAAAGGCTTGCTATTAGGCCCAAAAATCTGGTCGGAATCCCCTGAGTTCAGGGTCTCCCCTAGCGTTCCCGATGCCCAAGTCAAACGCCTTCTTGAGGGGGATGTAGGTGCAAGCAACTCACGGCCAACCACGACGGCGTTCCACAATATTTAAGCGCAGTATACAGGGCATCGGGACTTTCCAGGGGTAAATCCAGGGCTGCTCGGTCTCGATGCCTTAGTAGGTGGTTGTGGATCCGTTTTGAAAAATGTGGGCGAGAAACCCTTGCCTGTTATGCGAGCAGCATAAAACACGGTAGGCTACAAACCCAAAAGATCCCTTTCCCCTTCGAGAGAGGTAAAACCCTGCCCCCTCAGCAGGTCAGGGGGAATGGTACCAGACGCCAGATGGCAGTCAGGACCGTATGCAGGCCCCGAGGATAGGTTCACCCCCCGCCTTTAGCAGTTCAGCAGGGTATCACCATGCCGAGCTTTCCCATCTTCAGCTTTGGGAACACCATCCCAACCTCTTTAGGGTAGGAGGTTTCCCCGCTAAAGGGGGGTCCGGCACAGGCACTGAGACATTTCTTGATCCAAAACAACTGTTGGGGGGTCTCTTGGAAAATGTTCAAAAACTCAGCCCAACGTTCACGAACCCCAACATGATCGAGAGATCCGTCCATCTGCTGATCGGAATCAGTCATTGTGAGGAGGGTTTGGGTTTAGTTTTTCCCGGGCTTGGTAGGCGGGCGAAGGGCATTTTCCAAAAAAAAGGCTTAAAACCCCCTCAGCAAGATCCTGAGAAAAATGTTCCTTTTCCCTTCTCAGCAGGTCTGAGCCCTACACACCTGGAGCGACGCAAGACTTATTCCCATTCAGCCAAGCCTTGCGACACCTTCAGTGGCCCTAATGTCTCCAGGGAGATGGGAAATTTTGCCTTTCCCTTGGGCGTCACCCAAAGGGCTCCTGAGCTGCTTCGAGTGTTACGGCTTGAAGGACTCCAAAAGAGCAATGGGGCCCAGGGTTTTTGATTCTTGAATCGTCAGAGACACATCCTCCTCCCTTTGTCTGTCCCGGTGAAATCTTAGGGTGGCCACTGGAGGGAGGGGGTTTTTAAGTGGACCCCTGGGTAGCTACAACCAGCCCATGGTCGGGGGCCATAGAACTCGGGACTACAGTAAAAAACCCCCCATTCTGGAGGTCCTCCATCGCGTGTAACAAAAGTGGTCGTCTCCTTTGGGCCCCTGTACCCGTATCGCGTACCCTGTCCCGCGATGCGAGGGGGGAGCGCTGGTACCTGGAGCCGAGATCCTCACTTTCTGGGGCTAGCAAATCCCGGAGAAGGAGGTATTTTTGCTGTGGGATCAGCTCCCCAGCCCCTTGGGGCCCACAGGGGGGCATCTCGTAGCCAGCTCGGCCACGTGGATACCCCATTTAAGTGACCCGAAAAATGCGAATATTCGCCGGGGAATTGCGCCAAGATTGAGTTTGGGGTAGAAAGGGCCCCTTCACATCGATTTTTATAACATTGGTAGGGGGGTATACAGCAAAAGGACATGAAGCCAAATGACATGAAACATATATATTTATATATTATATAATATATATTATATATTTTATATATATAAATAATTTTAAAATAAATAATTTATATATATATAATTATATATATATATATATATAATAATATAAATGTCTATATTATATATTTTTATATATTAAAAATAATATAATATATATTATATATAAAATAATTTTAAATTTATAAA
>NW_023661680.1:0-17190 GCF_015228065.2 Penaeus monodon | reverse complement strand
TTTTGTCAGGGGGTGGTTTTTCATGATTTTTCGGGGGGCCCCCTCCCCCTTGAGGAGGAAAAGGGGGTAGCGGGGAGTCTTTCATTCGGGATCGGCCCAGGCCCGACCCTTGCTCAAAATCTTCCCCCTGAAGGGATTAAAAATTTTAACTTTGGATAAACCTAACAGAATAGCTAGAGAGTGAATAAATTTTTTGCCCCTTCCCCCCCCGGGAAAGCGGGTTGCTTTTTCCCATACCCAGAGAGGATGAGTTTTTGGGGAGGACACTTCCTTACCCCCGAACTTGTGGCGAAGGACGGTAATTCGGTGCCACCCCCGGCGAATACGGGAGCCCAAAAGGGGTACTCGGTAGGCTCGGGGAAAGTCACTGAAAAAGGGAAAATTTTTTAGAAATGGAAAAAAAGTGCCCCAAAAAGGACGCCCCGGGCTACGGGGCCCCCCTACCCGGGGGGCAATCCCCGAAGGGCACCGGTGTAGAAGAGAGCTGGGGTTGAGGTGGGGTGCTGACTACCCCTACTGTAGCTCGTGTCACCTGCAAAAACAAACATGAAGGTGCTGGCAAAGCAAAAAAAGATCTGTAATTTACGGGATTTTACTTTAATTTAATTTACTTTAAAAATCGGGAAAAAAACAAAGAAAAGCGAACAGGGGCCCCCGGGCCAGGGAGCTTTGTGGCACAAGAGAGTTTTGTACGCTTTGGGAAAAAGGGTTTTAGCCGACAAAAAGCTAAAAACACGAGTGGGGGTGTGTATTTTTTTTTTTTCTTCTTTTTTGGATTCTGGCTATCAACCAGGGCAGGGGCCAAAGGGTTTATTAAGCAAGGACCCTATTTATTCTGCAATTATATAGGTCATAAATTTTTGTCTCCCAAAAAAAAGTGATTACTTATGTTTATTTTTCACCCTTTGAAAAAATTCAACATTGTAAAATTTTATTTTTCATTGGAAATAATTTTTAAATCTTTTCTGGTGGTTATATTTTTACAGATGTAGGAATGGGTAAGGGAGGTATGTGTTTCAGTTGTGACATCTTGGGGAAAAAATTTTTTTAATATAGGGAGTGAGGTGGGTTTTAAACTTGAATGTTTAACTGTCTTTAAACCCCAAGGGGGGCCAACACCCCCTCCCACCTTCTCTCCCTTTCCCGGGGCTGGTTTCCCCCAGTTCTGGTTTGTTTTATTTTTTTTTGGAGTCGACTCCGCCTCCCCCCCTACCCTCACGATCCTTCCCAAAAAATGGTAGTTCCTCAGCGAACGACCTGTCGAGACGAGGTGTGTTTAAATGGTTTCTTGGAGAAATAATTCGGGAGATAGCGAGGCTAATTTTTTAAAGGTAATTACTTAGACTAAGATTTCGACTTTCCATTGATAATGTCGACGCGAAGTTTACGTTAGGGGTTTAGAAGTGCCTTGCCCGCCGGTTTTAATTTTTTTTTTCTGGGAGGGGGGTTCTTCCTCCCTCCCTCGTCCCCAGGGGCCCCAGGGTGGGCCCCTGAAGGTGCGATCCAGATTGGATTTTAACCTCCTTATGATGCTGGTTTTGCGGGGTTTGATTCAGCAATTTTTTGAATTATTTTTTTCAATTCTTTTTTTTGACCTTTAAATTTCCTTACTTTTCCTTTAACTCAGCAATTTTTTTATCCTTACCCGAAATTTCCGATGATGCCGTTTGCACTGGAATGTTTTGGTTCTACGAAGGTGGGAAAGTATTGGGTTTGGGGTCAAACCTTAAATTTTCCTTTTGGCCCTCACGGAACTAACATCGTCCCTCAAGTATGCTAATTTTTCAGTTCTTTTTCAAGCGCTGCACTCGGCAGACCCAGATTGAGGGGGGACCCCACATTAGCAACTTGAGATTTTTTCCCAGTACATACAGCAGGTATGTTTCCCAGACATTTCCCGCAAGTAAATTACTAGTATTTTTAGTTGAAATTTAAGGGGTGTGTCCAAATTTTGGCATTTATCAGCGCATGGGTTTTTTGAATGTAAGGCGCATTTGGCACGTTCAACCCAACTGTGACATACTCAGGAATTTACCGAAGCAAAAGTAAAAAAAGCACAATCCCGGGTTTTTGTTGGCATCCCGTCTTTTTGTATGCAGTTCACGCCACTAGTTTTGGCCTTTCATATTTTCCAGAATTTCGCTTTTTCCTTTGTCCTAAAACCCCTGCTAAAGTTTACCCCCTTTGCAGGTATTGGGGCCAATGGGGATAGTTACGTTAACCTTAAATCTGAATCGCGTCATTTTAAGCAGGCCTTTAATCTGGGAGTTGAACCCCTTTTTACAAGGAGGCTACCATTCGCAATTGGAAAAATCAAAACCCACTGCCACTTGACCATAAAGGACCTCTTATGAGAAGGGGCCAATTCAAAAGCGTTTGTTTTCCCATTAGCATTGAAGCAAATACCTTGTTCTCTGAGGGATTGAAAAAAATCGTGTTTTTTGCAGCAGTGGGGCCCTTTGGTCAAGGTCGCATGGTCGTGGAGTTTCTGGGTCTCCCCCCCCTTGAGGAGGAGGGGGGGTACCCGGGGAATGTTATAAGGGGTATCGGCCCGAGTCCGACCCCGGGGCCCCGGCCCGTTGTCCTAAAGGGGACCTTTTACCCCTTAACTATTTTTAATAAACCCAACACAATAGCTAAGAAAGAGGTGGCATTTTCCCTTCTACCCCCAAGGGAAGCTGGTTGCGTTCCCCAGTACCCAGGAGGATCGAGTTATGTGGAAGGACCCCCCTTTACCGCCGAACTTGCCTAGTGCGAAGGACGGAAAAGTCGGTCCCCCCCCCCAGGCGAATACGGGGCCCACAAGGGTACTCCGGTGGGGCTAGGGAAGTCACATAAAAAGGGGAAAAATTTAAAATTAAGGGAAAAAGTCCCCCAAAGGACCCCCAGACACGGGGCCCCCCTCCCCAGGGCAATGCCCGTAAGGGCTCCCCGGGTGTAAAAGAGAGTGCGGGTCTGAGGGGGGGCGACTACGCCTACTGTAGCTCGTGTACCGAAAAAACAACGCACTGAAGGGCGGAAAAATAAAAGGTGTAAAATCAGAAATTTACCAAAAAATTAGTTAAATTTACTAAAAAGCAATAGCCCCGAGCGAGACAAGAGGCCCCGGAACCCCAGGGTAGCTCCTAGGCAAAAGGGCTTTGAGTCTATTGCGCTGCTTGGACAGAGGTCAGAGCATTCAAAGTCTCAAAACGAGTGTGATCTTCTTTCTTCTTTTGTTGATTTCTTGGCTATCAACCCAAATGGATCCTATTTTTCTATCAATCTATATAAGGTCAAAAAGTTTTGTTCCCCTTAGAAAAGTGATTACTTACTTTTTATTTTTTCATCTTTTGATAAAAGATGGATGTTGTAAATTAAATGTTTTTTTTCTAAGGTAATTTTTTTTTTTATTCTTTTTAATTTTATATTTGGGCAGGTTGTTATTATGTGTGTATTGAAAGGGTTTTGTGGGGGCACTGTGGGGGGAAGTTTTTCTCAATAAGGGAGTGAGGTGTGTATTGGGTTTGCTTGACCCTAAGACGGGCCAACCCCAAACCTCCCCCTTCTTTTTTTTCGTAGGCTGTGCCCAAAAGTTCGATTGTTGGTTTAAATTTTTGTGGTGAGTGGGGGTTTGGTCCACCATTTTGCCACAGGAGATGTATTTTTGTTTTTATAAGGACACAAAACACTAGATCTGTACGGATAGAAAGGTCCAGATCCCCATTTGGACCGGTATTTTGTCCCTGCTCATTCCCATGGTCCCAGAGTGGTTTGGCCCCAAATTTTAGCTTGATGATTTTGGGCACCAGAGTTACGAATGATTTTCCAGAAGTTCATTTTTGGGGGTTCTAATGTTTTAAGGGCTTTAAGTAAAACTTAAGGAATCGGAAAATACTATTCTATCGTGGGTCGTCGAAGTGCAAAAAAATAGCTTATCAATGGAAAAAAGTCAGCAAGAAAGATCGAGTATGATTCGGCAGTCAAATTTTGGAAATTTCAGGCCCTCACCGCCCCACAACTAATGTCTGGAGCCGTGGTAATAAATAAAAAAAAAGGGAGATTTTAACGGATCTCTCGAACCCTTGGCGTACTCACCCCGGCGCCGGCCCTTTTGGGCGAGGGAAACCCAGGTTTCCATGTAAAAAAATTTGGGGGTTTCCCCAGGGCGCTATATTTGACTGAACCAGGGTAGGGGTAGAGAGATTATCCCGATTTTCTCGACGAGGTGTGGAGTCTCGTGGCAAAGGGCCTAATGCCCTATGCCATTTGGGGGCTCGGGTCCGAGCCATTTTGCGGCATAGCTCAAGGTAACGGGGCCCCCGGGTTGAGTCGGAGGGGGGTACCCCTGACCCCACCTCAAGACGCTCGATCCAGTGCATTCAGGGCCCCAAAGACACACACGCAAACAGGCATTGCCACCACCCAAAACCCTTTAAAACTTTTTCCCCCCCCCCTGCCGAACCATACCGATAAAACCCTAATCTATTTTAGACCTAATCGGGGCTTTAATAAATTAGAAAGGGGATGTTATCAGCCCCCCCATTTTTAAAAAATGCCTTTTTAAAAAATTTAGGTTTTGACATTTATTTTTTAAGCCCAATTTTTTTCCCAATGAGTCTACTATCAAAAAGTACCCAAAGAAATTTGCAGAATTTTGAATAGGTAGGGGGTTGTTAGAGAGCCGATGTTGGTTTTCCCCCTAGTGAAAAAATTCCCCCAATATCTTTTAAGGGAAAATTTAAAACCCCATGGAGGCCCCAGTTATGAATATACCCAGTCCCAATTGGAGCGATTTGCTAAAATTTCTGCTTTATTGCTGGAACCCATAATGCACAATCATCAGGGCATGAGTTTAAGTTCCCAGGAGGGGCTGGAAAAGTATTTATCATACATAGAAAAAAATGTGGGACAAACACTTCCTTTTGGGACCCCGTTTTCCCGGCAAAAATGTCCGAAAAAGTGATATTTTCAGAAAATAATTGACAGCAAACGTTCTGTCAGAAATGAAATTTTTAATAAACAAGGGAAATTTTCCCCGAACCAAAACATAAAGTTTTCTGGTAGGCCAATTCGCCATGGGGAGTCGTAGGTTTTTTTTTCTAAAAATACTGAAACAAAAAAATTTTTTTGGGAATGGCCTTGAATATGACTGTCCCGCTTTTTTGGATCGAGAGTTTTGGGGTCCCCTTTCGGAAGCCGCATGCCGTCAACTAGTAAATTACTGGATTTAGAAAATGCAATAGCCTACGTTAACAATTCGTTCCATGACCTTTCAAAAGCAATTTTCAACGCAATTGGGCGGGAGGAAAATGGGAAGTCTGGGATTACCCCTACTTTTAATTGGGAAGAGTGGGCGAAGTGCAGAGTTTGGAAAAAATGTGGGTTTCCAAAAATTTTATTTTACACTTCAAAAACTTAATCATGCATCAGATTAAAAGTTTATCATCTATATCGAATCTATCGGGGCCCGGGGATGTCCCTACAGGGGTTTAGGGCCGGACAAGCTCATCCATTGAAGATCTTTTTTGAATCAAAGTCACTCCTGTGGGGAAATGAATTGGTTGCACTCAGCCTTTCCTTGGTGGTCAGGAAAGGGGGATGGAATTAGCGAGCGCTTTTATGAGAGAAGCCCGGGGAGGCATTTGCAAGTTTTAGGCGAGGCAAATGCTTACCTCTTTTTGATGTTTTTAATTTGATAGATGTTTTTTCTATGATTTTATTTACAGTGGACCAAAAACCCTGATATTTTGGGTTGTGTTTTTTGTAGAGACAAAGCCCGCCCGGAGCTCTTTTGCTTTTTTATTTCTCTACGAGCCCCAGCTTTGCGTTTGTAGTTTCAAAATTCTCATTTGTGAGTTATTTTTGAAAGCTGTAGGCCTTATTTCGTGGGACAGCGCCCGCGGCAACTGGTGTCCCCCAGGAAATCTAGCTAACGCTATCGTCGAAGTTTTTGGAATGGAAGCAATGGCCTTAACGAATTCGAATATTTTTACTTTTTATAAGGTTCCCAACAAGTTCGAGCTTGACGTCCTTTTGAAGGCGACCAGCGCTCGTTTACGTTTAAAAAAAGGCCTGAAGGCGTTTACTGTGTGCATGAAATTTAATCAAAATAGGAAAATGATGCTTCCCAACGATGTCAATGGGTGCCACAGGCACTTTGGTGCTATTTATGAAGAGACCCGGATAAGTAAAAAAAAAACTCAAATTACCGGGATTATCGTCCACCCCCCCGTCGGCTACCCATCATTCAGAAGGGGTAGATCAGATCATTCAGCAACTTAATACTTGCTCACCTCTACCATCCCCCGCAGGGAACCCCATAAGATGATGAGCAAAAAATAGCTAAAATACTTATTTTGTGGCAGACGTTTCCCGAAGGCAAAGAGTCATTGGCTTCATGATCAGGGGACAAAAAGGAACTATAGCCCGATTACGTTTCCATTTTTTTTACTTTGCATGCGACAAACCCAAAGTGAATCAATAGCCTTCTTAAAAGGGAGGTTTGGGGTGTACATGGCGACTCCGCCCCCACCCCTCCCTCACGATCCTTTCCCAATTAAAGGGAGTTTCCAGCGAAAAAGACCCCGTTAGGACGAGGGGTTAAGTGGTTTCTTGGAGAAATATAAAATCGGGAGCATAGGACGAGGGAAAAATTTAAGGCATTTTCTTTAGACTAAGACTTTAAGTTTCCTTTTATATGGTCGACGCGAAAATTA
The DNA here is from genome assembly GCF_015228065.2 of Penaeus monodon. Taxonomy (NCBI): domain Eukaryota; kingdom Metazoa; phylum Arthropoda; class Malacostraca; order Decapoda; family Penaeidae; genus Penaeus; species Penaeus monodon. The sequence continues at coordinate 10,492 of NW_023661680.1, read as the reverse complement.
GTTTTATGGGGTTGGAAAGGGCCCTTTTCCACCAGTTTTTTTCTTTTTTTTGGGGGGAGACGCCTCCTCTCCCCCGCCTTTCCCCGGGGGCCCTCCGGGATGGTTGGAGACAGAACCTCCATGTCCGCACCTCCCGGTGATGGAGCGATGACAGATTGCGATTGTTCCTCACGGAAACGATCGCGAGCCAGACAAAGTCCTACAGGGGAGCCCGGACGGGAAGGTGCGCTCGGACTGTGATTCAGATCGCACACACCACACAAACACACAAATACACACGCGCGTTTGCGCACACACACACACAGACACAAATACACCCCAGGAACACACAAAACAAACCAAACACCATAACACGAAAAACATATAAAATATATATATATAATATAATATATATATATATTAAAATATATATTGTGTGGTGTGTGTGTGTGGTGTGTGGTGCGTGTGTGTTGTGTGGCGTGTGTGGTGTGTGTGTGTGTGTGGGGTTTTATGTGTGTGTGTGTGTGTGGGTGTAGTCGTGTGGTGTGTGTTTTTGGGGCGTGCATGTATATAATCTATAAAAAATATAAAAAGTGTGGTGTTAGTATGTGTGTTCGTTGTGTGTGGTAGTGTGTTGTGGTATTATATAAATATATAATTAAATATATATATATATTAATATAATATATATGATGATATATATATTAATATATATGAATATATGTGTAAATATGTATGCTAAAAAATTATATTTATATATATAATTATTTATTTTTAAAATTTATATATATATATTCTATATTATTGGTGGAGGGAGGGATCATTTTTAATAATTATATATAATATTATATATATATTTATATAATATATAATATATATACAAATTTTTTATACAATATTATTGTTTGTATATATATATAATATAATATATTTTTAATTTTTAATTATAGTGGGATGTATATATAAAGATAGTATGTATATTTTATAAATATATTAATTTAAATTATATAAAAAATTTATATTTTATTAAATAATATAATAATAAATTATATAATATATAATATATATATAAATATATTTTAAAATATAAAATTTTCATTAGGATATTTTCGTATGTGTAAAAAAAATAACTTTCAAATTTTTAAATATATAAAACAACACACTTTAAAACACACACACACACACGCATATATAACACACAACCACACACCACACCACACACACACACACACAACAAACACATACACCACACACCCCCCACACAAACAAACACACAAATATAAAAAATAAATAAAAAATATATATTATATATTATATTTTAAAATTAAAATTGATAATTATATATTATATTATATATATAATAAATATTATATATATAAAATATATATATACCAGAAATAGATAGATATATTAATATATATATATTAAAAAAAATATATATAAAAATAATTATTAATATATATTTATAATAAAATATAATGCTATACTAAAAAAAGTTTCTCTCTCTATAATATATGTTGGTATGTCCTGTCTCTCTCCACCTTTATATATTTAAAATTATAATATTTTAATATTTTATATTATATATATATATATATATAAAATATATATATATGCTATACATAAATAAAAGTTTCTTTTCCTATATTATATAGAGAGAGGAAACTTTTTTTATGTATATGATATATTATTAATATATATATATATTATATAATATAATTAATAAATTATATATAATTATATATATAAAAGAGTGAGAGAGGGACAGAGACATAACAGACAAATTATAGAGAGAGAAAAATTTTGATTTTATGATAAAAATAATAAAAGATTATATTTTAATAGTATAATAATATTATTATTAATATATATAATATAAGATATCAATATTTTCATGTGATTATAATATTTAATTTATATTATATATAATAAAAATTATATATAATATAAATATATTAAATTTTATATATATATATATATATAATATATATATATTTATATATATATATATTTATTTTATATATGTGTGTGTGTGGGGTGTGTGTGTTTTGGGTGTTGGTTATGGTATGGTAGTGTGTGGTGTGGTGGGGTTGGGGGTGTGTGTTTTTTTTTAAATGCGGTGTGGTGTGTGTTTATTTTTGGTGTGTATTTATATATAAAAATTATGAAGTTTTTTATATAGACAAACGATATATAACAATGTAATAAAAATTTTATATAATATAAAATATAATAAATAATAATTAAATATTATATATATGATTATTATATAACATATAAAAAAAATATATATATATATAATATATATATATATATAATAATATACAACGATCTAAAATATAATACATAATACAATATATATAATATAAATATTAATATAAAAAATATAATAAAAAAAAAATTTTAAAATGGAAATATTTTAAAATGATATATATATATAGATATATATTATATATTTTTAATATATATAATATATATAATTAAATGAGTCTCTCTTCTTCTCATAATATAATAGAATATATAATAAATATATATATATATAATATTATAATATATAATAATAAAATAAGATTTATGCAACATATTTCACAAAAATTCAAAATATGAATATATATATACAACATATATTTGTATTATATATAATTTTATTATATATATATATATTATATAATATACACACACAACAATAACACAAAAACCACGTAGACACCATACATACAACACACCCCTTTATATGTTATAGATATATAAATGACGCACACAAAAACAACACACACACAGACATACACACACACACACACACACAACCATTAAACACAACACACACCACACACACAACACACGCAAACACACACACACGCACACACACACACACACACACACACACACACATATATATATATAATTATAATAATTAATATATATATATATAATTATATAGGGTTTTGTGTTTTTTGGTGTGTTTGGGTTTGTGTGTTTGTGTTGTCTTGTGGTGTATGTGGTGTCTGTGTGGTGTGTGCGCGAACGCGGGGGTGGTTTTGTGGTTTGTGGTGTGTGTGCGATATAAACCAAGTCCGGAGCCACTTCCCCGTCCGGGCTATCTGTGAGGATTTGTCTGGCTCGCGATCGGTTTCTCGTGAGAGAAAGCAGATCGAAATCTGTCAGTCGTCTCCATCACCAGGAGGGCGGGACAGGAGGTTTTGTCCCCAAACCCACCCCGAGAGAGGCCCCCGGGAAGCGAGGGAGAGGAGGCGCTCCCCCCCCAAAAAAAAGAAAAAAAGGGTGGAAAAGGCACTTCCAAACCCAAAAAAACGTAATTTTCGCGTCGCCCCATTATAAAGGGAAAACGTCGAAGTTTAGATTAAAGAAATGACCTTAAAATTAGCCTCGCCCTATGACCCCGATTTTATAGTTCTCCAAGAAACGCATTTTAAAAACACCTCGCTTAACGAGGTCGTTTCGCTGAGAACTCCCTTTTAGTCGGAAGGATCGTGGGGGTGGGGGTGGAGGGGAGTCCCCATGTCATCCCCCAAAAGCCCCCCTTTTAAAAAGGACTATGTTTCTATTTGGAGTTTGTGCAGCAAAGTAAAATTAAGGGACGATCTGGCTTATTTTCCTTATTGTCCCCCTGATGCGTGATACCCCTATGGAGCTCTTGCTTTCGGGAAAAGCTGCCACAAAATAAAGTAATTTTAGCTGTTTTTAATGCCATCAACGTTATGGGGTTCCTGCGGGTGGATGGTAGAGGTGAGCAAGTATTTAAATTTGCGAATGATTTGATTAGTTTTTGAATGATGGTAGTCCGACGGGGGTGGACGAAATACCGGTAATTTGAGCTTTTTTTGACTTATCACGGGTCTTTACAATAGCACCCAAGTGCGGGGAACACCTTTTGAGATCTTTGGGGAAGCGATTCTTCCATTTTGTTTAAAATATTAGCGACAAGTGAGAAAGCCTTCAGCGCAAAATTTAACTTTTAAAACGAGAGAGGGTCGCCTTCACAAGGGGCGTAAAGCTCGAACTTTTTGGAGAAACCATTGAGGATAAAGTAAAAAATTCAGAATTCGTTTATAGAAGAGATTGTACCCTTCCAAAAATTTTCGACAGATGGTTTTAAGCATAGATTCCATGGGGCACCAGATTGCCGCGGGGCGCTGTGCCGACGCAATAAGGCCTAAGGCTTTTAAAAATAACATACAAATGAGAACTTTTGCAACTACAAATGAAAGAGCAGGCTCGTAGAGTAATAAGACAAGCAAAAAGAGATCCGGCGGAGCTTTGTCTCTACAATAAACAGCAACACCAAAAATATCAGGGGTTTGGTCCACTGTCAAAAAATCAATAAGAAAAAAACTTATCAAAATTAATAAATCATAGAAGAGGGTAAGATTTACCCTCGCCTAGAACATTGCTAATGAATCCCCCAGCATTTCTCTAACAAGCAGCCAGTAATTACCTCCACCTTCCGACACCAAGGAAGGGGGCGAGCTGCAACCAATTCACTTGCCACAGGAGTGACTTTGTTTTAAAATAAAGATCTTAAAGGATGAGCTGCCCGACCCCTAAAGCTGTAGGGGGCATCCCCAGGCCCCGTGAGTTTTCGATAGAGTGATGAAGATCTTAATCATGATGACATGATTAATTTGCTAGAAGTGTACAATGAAATTTGGAAAAGCCACACTTTAAAAAACTCATGGATTTCCCCCCCCCCACTCATTCCCATATTGAAAGTGGGGGGTAATCCAGTTTGCCTCTCCTACCGCCCAATTGCGTTGAAAATTTTCTTAGAAAGGGGCAGGGAACGAATGTTAACAGGGGGGCTTTGTTTTTTTAAAATTTCCCAGTAATTTACTGTGGACGAGCGGGTGGGGTTTCGCAAGGACGCCAAACTCTCGACAGTAGTAAAGCGGACAGTAATTTTCAAGAGGCCATTCCCAAAAAAAGATTTTGATTTCAGTTTTTTTAGATATAAAAAAAAGCCTAGACATACATGGCGATATGGCTACCAGAAAAATTTTATGTTTTTGGATTAGGGGAAAAATTTCCCTTTGTTTTTTTAAAAATTTTCTTTTCGACCAGAACGTTGTGTCAAATTATTTTGACAATACATTTTTCGGAATTTTTGGGGGAAAAGGGGGGGCCCCCAAAAGGAAGGTCTTGCCCCAACATATTTTATGTAGATCAATAAAACATTTACCAGCTCCTCCTCGGAATCTTAAAATACTGTACGCTGATGATTGGCATTAGGAATCCAGCAAAATGAGAATTCTCAGCAAATCGCACCCAATTTGGCCGGATGATTCATAAGGGGGCCCCCCAGGGGGTTTTTAAAGTTTCCATTAGAAAGGGAGTTTGGGGTAATTTTTCAGTAGGAGGAAGCCGAACATAGGCTAACTCTAGACAACCACCCAATATATTCAAAATTCGAAAATTTTCTGGGCTACTTTTGTAGTAGACCAATGGAAAACCCCCAAAAGGGCAGTTAAAGAATAAATGTCAAAAGACTGAATTTTAAAGTGGTTTTGGGTAAAAAAGGGGGAGTGATAGACAGTCTTTGCTAAGGATATAAAGCCTGTTTGGGTCTAAGAGATAGGGGCAATCGGTATGGTTCGGCTGAGAACAATTTTTAAAAGGGTTTTGGGAGGGTTTGTGCAGAAGCCTTTTTGGGTTTTGGTGTTTGGAGCCCTGAAGGACTCGGACGAGCGTCTGAGGTGAGCAGGGTACTCCCCTCCGACTCAGACGCGGCCAGTTACCCTTGGCTATCCCGAAAAGGTGGCCGAGACCCGAGCCACCCAAATGGAATTTAGTGCATTAGGGCCCCTTTTCCACGAGACTCCACGACCCCGTCGAGGGAAAATCGGTTAGATCTCTCTACCATCGATACCCTTTCAGTCAAATATGCGCCATGGGAAAAAACCCCCAATTTTTTTATCATGGAAACCTGGTTATCAGCCAAAGGCCATGGGGCCCGGAGGTGGAGGTACGCCAGAGGTCGGAGACCTTTTTAAACACTCCCTTTTTTTTTATTTATATACCCACGGCTCCATGACAGAGAGTGGGGGTGCGGGGTATGGTCGACGAAGTGAATAAAGTTTAGACGCCCAACATAAATCGATTTCTTGTGAACTTTTTGCCCTGATAAAGCTTTGATTTTTCATATCGACGACCCCCGATAAATTTGTTTAATTTTTTTCAGATTTCCCTTTAAATTCCTTAAAGCCCTTAAACATTAGAAACCCCCAAAAATGAACTTGGGTAATATCATTCGTAACAATGGGCCCAAAAAATCAACAAGCTAATATGGGTACCAGGCCACTGGTATCCCTGCAATGAGCAGGTGGGACAAAATAGCCGGGTCAAAGGTGATCGGACCTTTGCTAGTCCGTACAGATCTCAGGGTTTTGTGTCTCTTTAAAAGAAAATTACATCCCGTGGCAAAGGAGTGGACCAAAACCCCCAAACCCCACAAAAATTAAACCCAAAAATCGAACTGTGGGACACAGCCACAGAAAAAAACGAAGGGAGGAGGTGGTTTTTGGCCGTCTTAGGGGCAATGCAACCAGATTAACACACCCACTCCTTTTTGAGAAGAACTCCCTCCCAGTGCCACCAAACCTTTTAATAGCACCAAATAACAACTGCCCAAAATAAATATTAATAGAAAAAATATAAAAAAAAACCTTAGAAACAAAACATTCAATTTTCAACATCCAATTTTATCAAATGATGAAAAAATAAAAATAAAATAATCACTTTATAAAGGGGGAAAAAATTTTTGACCCTTTTAAAAGATGATAGAAAAAATAGGATCCATTTGGGTGTAGCCCCGAAATCAACAAAGAAGAAGAAGAAGAAATGAACACTGTGTTTTAGACTTGAATACTTGACCCCGTCCAGACGCAGCAGCAAAAGATCAAAACCTTTGCCCTAGGAGTACCCCGGTGCCGGGGCCTCTTTTCTCGCCCGGCGCTATTGTTGAGAATATTTAAAGAATTTTCGTTTGAGAAATTTTTGATTTTTCAGCCTTTGTACTTTGCCGAACTTCAGTGCGTTTTTTGCAGGGAACGAGATACAGTAGGCGTAGAGACCCCACCTAACCCGCAGTCCTTCTACACCAGGGTAGCCCTTACGGGCATTTACCCCGGGTAGGGAGGCCCAGTAGTTTTGGGGCGTCCTTTGGGGCCTTTTCCTTTAAATTTTAAAATTTTTCCCTTCATGTGATTCCTGAGCCTACCGGAGTACCCCTTTTGGGCTCCGTATTTGCCGGGGGGTGGGCACCCATTACCTCCTTCGCAATAGGGGAAGTTTGGCGGTAAGGAGGGGGCTCCACATAACTGACCCCTGTGGTATGGAGAACGCAACCAGGGTTTCCCTTGGGGGTAGAAGATGGAAAAAAGCACATCTTCTTAGCTTTGGTTTTGGTGATTAAAAAAAGTTAAGGGGGGAACTGGTCCCTTCAGGACAACGGGCACGGGCCCCGGGGGCGGAACCCGGCCGATACCCATTTTGAACGTTCCCGGCTACCCTCCCCCTCTCAAGGAGGGGGGACGACCATGAATCTCCTAGACCAACGACCTTTACCCAAGGAACCCCTACTGTGACAAACGAGAAAGACGTTTTTTTTAATCCCTCCCGAGAATGCAAGGTATTTGCTGTCAAATGCGTGAAGGAAAACAACGTTTTGAATGTGAGCCCCCCCATCCTCAAGAAGGGCCTTTATGGGGCAAGGGACAGTGTTTTATTTGCCGGGAAATTTCGGATGGAGCTCCTTTTAAAAGTGCAGTTCAACTCCCCCGATTTAAAGGGCCCCGCTTTAAACGACGCAGATTCATGATTTGAAGGTTAACGTAAATATCGATTTGGCCCCAAAACCTGCAAGGGGAGTAATCTTTTGCAGGGGTTGAGGACAATGGAAGAGAGCGAAATCTGGAAAAAATGAAGGACCCAAAAGGTAGTGGACGGAACCGGCCCGAAAGACGGGAATGTACGAACAAAAAAACCCGGGTTGTGTTTTTACTTTTTTTTCGAGTAAAAAATTTCCGAGATGTCCAGTTTGGTATGAAGTGCCCAAATGCGACCTTCATTCAAAAACTAGCGCGTAATAGTCCAAAAATTTGGAAAAACCTCATTACGATGCAACGATAAAAAATACTAGAAATTTATTCGGTAAATGTGGGAATCATGACACTGCTGTAGTACTGAGAAAAAATCTAATGTGAACGGGAGGTCCCCCTAAAATTGCTCTGCCGAGTGCAGAGCTTTAAAAAGGAGAGAAAAAAAGCATACAGGAGGGCATGGTTAGTTACCGTGAGGCAAGAGGAAAGTTTAAAGGTTTTTCCAGCAAACCCCAAAATTTCCCCGCTTCAGTAGAACCAACAAACTTCCCGTGCAAAAGGCACAATCAGGAACTTGCAGCTAAGGATAAAAAAATTGCTGAGTTAAAAGGAAACGGTTAAAAGGAATTTAAAGAGTAAAATTAAAAAATGAAAAAAATAATTCAACAAATTTTGAACAACCCAGCAAAAGCCAGCAGCATTAAGGAGGATGATACCAAATCACAATTTGGGTCGCACCCTTAGGGGCCTCCCATGGGGGCCCCTGGGAGCGAGGAGAGGGGGAAGAACCTCCCCCCCAGAAAAAAAAAATTAAAAACCGGCGGACAAGGGGACTTCTAAAACCCCCAATAAAACGTTTAACTCGCGTCGAACATTATACAATGGAACTGCGAAGCTTAGATTAAAGTAAAGACCTTAAATTATTAGCCCGTCCTAGCTCCCCAATTATAGTTCTCCCAAAAAACGCATTTTAAAACACCTCGTCTCGACGAGGTCGTTTCGCTGAGGAACTACCATTTATGTCGGAAGGATCGTGAGGGTAGGGGTGGAGGCGGAGTCGACTCACAAACAAAATAAAACAAAACCTAGAACTGTGGGACACAGCCCACAGGAAGGAGAGAAGGTAGGAGGTGGTGTTGCCCGCCTTAGGGTTCAAGACAGTTCAACAGTTCAAGATTAACCCACCTCACTCCCTATATTGAAAAAAGTTTTCCCCCAAGATGTCACAACTGCAACACATACCTCACCCTTACCCATATCCTCACAGTCTGTAAGAAATATAACACACACAGACAAAGATTTAAAAATTATTTCCAAATGAAAAATATAAATTTTACAATGTTGAATATATTATCAAATGATGAAAAAATAATCAGTAAAGTAATCACTTTTTTAAGGGAGACAAAACTTTATGACCTTATATAGATTGACAGAATAAATAGGATCCATTGGCTTAATAACCTTGGCCACATGCCGCTGGTTGATAGCCAAGAAATCCAACAAAGAAGAAAGAAGAAGAAGATGTCACACCTCACTCGTGTTTCAGCTTTTGTCGAGCTAACACCTTGTTCCCAACGCAGTAACAATAAACTCAGTCTTGTGCCACAAGAGCTACCCTGGAGCCCGGGGCCTCTCGTCTCGCTTGACTTTGTTGTTCCTGAGTTTAACGTAAATTAAATTAAAGTAAAATCCTGTAAATTACAGATCATTTTTGTGCTTTGCCAGCACCTTCAGTGCTCTTGTTTTTGCAGGTGACACGAGACTACAGTAGGCGTAGTCAGCACCCCACCTCAGACCCGCAGCTCTCTTCTACACCAGGGTAGCCCTTACGGGCATTGACCCCTGGGTAGGGAGGCCCAGTAGTCTGGGGCGTCCTTTGGGCGCACTTTTTCTCCATTTCTAAAATTTTCCTTCTTCATGTGACTTCCCTGAGCCTACCGGAGTACCCTTGTGGGCTCCCGTATTCGCCTGGGGGGTGGGCACCGACTTACCGTCCTTCGCACTAGGCAAGTTCGGCGGTAAGGAAGTGTCCTCCACATAACTCGATCCTCTCTGTGGTACTGGAGAACGCACCAGGCTTCCACTGGGGGGTAGAGGACGAAATACTGATTCACTCTCTTAGCTATTGCTGTTAGGTTGATACCAAAAGTTAAGAGTTTTCAAATCCCTTCAGGAGAACGATTTTGAGCAAAGGGGTCGGACCTGGTCCGATGCCCAGAATGAATGACTCCCCGGCTACCCCTTCTCCTCCTCAAGGAGGAGGGGCGACTCATGACCACTCCTTGACAAACTCGACCCTGAACAACGGAACCCCACTAACGACAAAACGAGAAGACCACTTTTCAAAATCCCCACGAGAATGCAAAGGTTCGCTAATGTAAATAGGGAATGAAGATCAATCGCTTTTGAACGTGAACCCCTTTATCATCAAAAAGGTCCTTGATGGTCAAGTGGACGGCGATTTTGATTTTGTCAAAAAATTGCGAGATGGAAGCCTCCTTGTTAAAGTACAATACAACTCCCAGATTAAGGATTTACTTAAGCTGACGCAAATTCATGATCTTCAAGTTAAAGTAACTATTCCTATTGGCCCAAATACCTGTAAGGAAGTAATCTTTCACAGGGATTTGAGGACGATGGAAGAAAGTGAAATTCTTGAGAGCATGAAGGACCAAGAC
>NW_023661679.1:12011-14511 GCF_015228065.2 Penaeus monodon | reverse complement strand
CATGATTGCATCCCACCGTCCCTGATACCTGGTCTCCATCTCCATCATGTCTTGATGAAATCTCTCCCCCTGCTCGTCGCTCATTGATCCCAGATTCTCAGGAAACCGATCCATGTGTGAGAATAGGTAGTGCATTTTGATGCTCATGTTGCATCCCAGGTTTTTGAAGGCAGTCAGGATTTTGGTGACGAGTTCTGCGTAGTTGCTGGCCTTGTTGTTGCCAAGGAAGTTCTTTACGACCAGAACAAATGCCTTCCACGCTTCCAGTTCGACTTAATTCCTTGAGTTTTCAAACTCTGGATCTCTGATGAGCTGACGTAGTTGAGGTCCGTCAAAGATGCCATTTCAATTTCTCCATGGTCACTCTTGGAAAATAATGGCACAGGTGAGTGAAGCAGCCACCATCCCTTTCCAGAGCTTTGGGGAACTGCTTCATCAAGCCAAGCTTAATGTGCATGGGTGGGAAGAGTATCCTGTCTCTGTCCAGCTCTTTGATCTGCTAGGCTCCAACTCCTCCCGCAGAGACCACTCCTTTTTCGTGTACTGCTGAGCTTGTTCCCTACTATCCCACATGCACAGAAAGCACGGGTACTTGGTGAAACCGGACTGCTGTCCCAAAAAAGTTCACCATCTTCAGGTAAACACAGATCATCCACTCATGCTGACAATAACGAATTTTTCCAGCAGATACTTCACCGCTTCATACTTCTCCTTCAGTGTAGTCGAGTGAGCCAGCGGTATAGAGGCAAACTGATTGTCGTTGTGCACCAGAACGGCTTACAGCGATCTCTTGCTGCTGTCAATAAACAGTCTCCATTCTACAGGTTGGTACTGTGGCAATCCAAGATTGTGCAGAAGCTGTGAAACATCTGTACAGAACACCAAGTCTTTCTCTTCAGAGAAAAAACGAAGGTATTCTTGATGTCTGTTGCGGTAGAAAGTGATGCGAGTACTGTCAGAAAGGTTTTTTTCTTGATGCCAACAATTCGGCGGATGACTTTGGCAAGTTGAGATCACAGACAAGATCATTTAGTTCTTTCTGGGAAAAGGGATGCGGAGTGTCATCGGCATCATCGCTAGGAACTACTCCTTGTCTTTAATACTGGAGAATTCTTCGTCACTTAACTCAGGAAGTTCTGCTGTGACAGGTACTGGAACTTCATCACAGTGAGGTACAGGACGACGTGCTGATTCAAGATCAGGATACTTGAGGCTGCTCTGGTTCTTTCTGTTGATCCCAGTCAAATTAATAGTGCAGAAGTAACAGTCACTGACATGGTTTTTCGGCTCTCTCCAAACCATAGGAATTCCAAACTTCAGCCCATCCTCTTTCCATGGGTCCAGCGACGTAGATACTCGGTGCATTTCTTGCAGACCATGTGAGGCGCCCAAGCTTTGTCCTGATCACCAAGTTTCATGCCAAAATAAGCATGATAAGCACGCTTTACGAAACTTGTGACTGGTTTCCTGTTAGGAACAACGGTGTATTTCGCCGCAGATGTAGCAGAATGCATCCGGCTTATTTCTGCAAGACCTGGACGAATCCATAGCATTCATCTGAATAAGGAAAAAATGTCTGTTAGCAAAAAATGTGCGGTCCCAACTTGAAAATTATATCGTAATACCCGCTACGAAAATGCTAATACCCTTATGTATGAACAACAACCGTAAAAAACAATATTTGGCAATAGAACACAAATTTGACCTGATTGAGCAAAATCAATGTTATTTTGGATTCAGCGCATCAAAATTGTCTAAAATCAGTTTAAAAATTATTGACGATTTTTTTGCTGTTGACCAGTGTAATCGATCTGCAGGGAAGCGATGACCGAGGCTATGTTATTGGAAATTCAAGTGGAAATTTGTTTGGGCCCGCAACTCAGCGAGATATCCCTGTTACGATGAACGTTTCAATACAATGTCTTTAAGACAAAAGAATTCCCTCGCTTTGATTTTATTGTTTTTTTCGCATATATATGCAAATCCGAGTCTCAGATGAGATTATATTACTTTTGTAATAACAGAAAAGATGACAGATACAATTCAGCTTATATCAAGCCAGTAGTTTATTCATATCCTTATCATGGATGTGTCATACCCCTAAGCACACAGACACACAAAGAGAAACAAATTGTTGTGAAGAAGTTTCCCTTTACATGTTCAAGTCTGCAAGAAGACACATGTCTGCCAGATTTTCCATCTTCACCAAAAGTCTAGTCGTGCTACATGCTTCCTCTTGATGAACACAGAACTCGGCCAAATTGGATTTAGTGGGCATCAAGATGACACGTCATGTGATTTGCCTTCAGGTTATACTGTAATTTTTTTTTTCTTTTACTGATATAGCTTCCTTTTATTACTGGATTTATGGTGTCTTCCAGAGCACCCACCAATTCAGGAACGATCTGAATACGTCCGAATTGTTAAAAAAAAAGAAATATATAAACTTGTACATATAAGACCAACTTGTGTACTTAATACGAAATGAGGAAATCATGAG
>NW_023661679.1:5000-11911 GCF_015228065.2 Penaeus monodon | reverse complement strand
ATTTTTTTATATTATATTTATTTTATATATATATATATATTTTATATATAAAAATATATATATACATATATATATATATATATAAATTTTTTTTTTTTGTGGGGGTGTTGTGTGTGTGTGTGTGTGGGGTGTGTGTGTGTGTGTGCGTGAGTGTGTGTGGTGTGTGTGTGTGTGTGTGTTTGTGTGTGTGTGTGTGTGTGTGCAGTGAATAGTCTGGGTTTTTATAAAACAATTATGCTACGGATTTTGTATGGCGTCCGTGTCACTGGAATGTAACATATCACTGAAAAAGGGAAAAAAAAAAAAGTTTAATGATCATAAATATTATCAAGAAGGATATATAAATGAATAAAAGAATAAACAGCTCTTACACACCACAAAACTTATCCATACCGGCCAGTTCATCCCTATCTGGCACTCGGAGGCGCATGGTCTGCTTTAGGAGGCTATCAATAAATGATTCCTTCCCGCAGAGTTTCCGCACTGATTAGAGCGACAGGTCAATGAACATTTAAAAATAAAGGATGTTCCACTTTGTTTCAAAGAGAGACTTGCGTGCCCTCGTGTTTGTTTCTACGTTTATGCCAGTTAGAACATTTTTAAGATATGACTGAACGCATTGAAAGAGGATTGTCAACTACAAAATCACTCACTCTCTCTGTCTGTGTATGTGTCTCTTTTAAATGTGTTCCATTTAAATTCATAGATATGTGTCTGAGTGTCAAGAGACAGAGATTAACAGATAGATAGATAGATAGAGAAGGAGAGAGAGGGAGGGAGAGAGACAGAGAGAGAGGCGAGAACGCGAAATGATTTTTCAATAGGGAAGAGCATATCACAAACATAGTCTCGTTCTCTTTCCCACCTCTCTCTTCTCTCTCCTTACCATCTCTCTCTCTCTCCCTCTCTCTCTCTCTCTCTCTCTCTCTCTCTCTCTCTCTTTCTCCCCCCTCTCTTCCTTTCTCTCTCCTTCCCACCCCTCTCTTTCACTCTCTCCATTCCACCTCCTCCTTTCTCTCCCTTTGTCATCTTCCTCTTTCTGTCTGTCTTTTCTCTCTCTCTCTCTCTCTCTCTCTCTCTCTTTCTCCCCCCTCCCCCCCTCTCTCTCTCTCTTTCTCTCTCTCTTTCTCCCCCCTCCCCCCCCGCCTCTCTCTCTCTCTCTCTCTCTCTCTCTCTCTCTCTCTCTCTCTGATGGAATATGTAAGATAATATTGGTTTCAGAAGTTTCTGTTACGCTTTTTGCTGTTTTTCAATTGGAGCACAGAAAAAAAATATGAAATAATAATATTTTCCCGAAGAATCCGAACCAGATGTTAGCGGGATTTTCCCTTTGCTTTCGCTCCCACCTTTTTGTGAAAAGTTTCCAGAAGCAAGCCTTTCTTTCCAAGTGAAATAGTCCGATAGCCGAGGGCAAGGAGCTTCTTTTGCTGAGTTGACCAATCCTTTATTTCACCCTTTTACCCTAGTAATATATTGAGAAAGTAAGGTGCTTTTTAATATATTAATATCCTAAGAAAATTCCTATTATATGAAGACTATAGAATTATTGAAAACTAGCAAATAATTCACACGGTGATAAAAAAAACAACTAAAATCACAGTTGCACAACAGTAAACTGGAGTGATACGCAGGAATGAATGTTATCAAACAGGAAAACCACTGCTGAATTGCGAATAAACCACAACATTAATATGAAGTGGCTCCTGGTATTTTTCATGGGGGATAACTATTAGTTCATACAGTTGCGAGTATTGTCACAATGTTGAGGGTTAATAGGGCTGAAGTGCCCCAGAAACAACTGTAGTCTCAGTTGGAATTTCACTCATTATAATTGAGTATTAAAAGACCGACTTACCTTTTATCTAGCTACACGAAGCTTGTTCTCTATATGTACATATTTATATATTTTTCTTTTCTTTAAAACAATTCGGACCGTATTCAGATTCGTTCCTGGAATTGAGTGGGTGCTCTGGAAGACACCATAAATCCAGTAATAAAAAAAGGAAGCTATATCAGTAAAAGAAAACAAAAATATCACAGTATAACCCTGAAGGCAAATCACATGACGTGTCATCTTGATGCCCACTAAATCCAATTTGGCCGAGTTCTGTGTCCATCAAGAGGAAGCATGTAACACGACTAGACTTTTGGTGAAGATGGAAAATCTGGCAGACATGTGTCTTCTTGCAGACTTGAACATGTAAAGGGAAACTTCTTCACAACAATTTGTTTCTCTTTGTGTGTCTGTGTGTTAGGGTATGACACATCCATGATAAGGATATGAATAAACTACTGGCTTGATATAAGCTGAATTGTATCTGTCATCTTTTCTGTTTTTACAAAAGTAAATAATCTCATCTGAGACTCGGATTTGCATATATATGCGAAAAAAAACAATAAATCAAGCGAGGAATTCTTTTGTCTTAAAGAAATTGTATTAAAAACGTTCATCGGAAAACAGGGATATCTCGCTGAGTTGCGGGCCCAAACAAATTTCCATTTAAATTTTCCCAATAAATAGCCTCGGTCACGCTTCCCTGCAGATCGATTACACTGGTCAAACAGCAAAAAAATCGTCAATAATTTTAAAACTGATTTTAGACAATTTTGATGCGCTGAATCCAAAATAACATTGATTTTGCTCAATCAGGTCAAATTTGTGTTCTATTGCCAAATATTGTTTTTTACGGTTGTTGTTCATACATAAGGGTATTAGCATTTTCGTAGCGGGTATTACGATATAATTTTCAAGTTGGGACCGCACATTTTTTGCTAACAGACATTTTTTCCTTATTCAGATGAATGCTATGGATTCGTCCAGGTCTTGCAGAAATAAGCCGGATGCATTCTGCTACATCTGCGGCGAATACACCGTTGTTCCCTAACGGGAAAACCCCAGTCACAAGTTTCGTAAAGCGTGCTTATCATGCTTATTTTGGCATGAAACTTGGTGATCAGGACAAAGCTTGGGCGCCTCACATGGTCTGCAAGAAATGCACCGAGTATCTACGTCGCTGGACCCATGGAAAGAGGATGGGCTGAAGTTTGGAATTCCTATGGTTTGGAGAGAGCCGAAAAACCATGTCAGTGACTGTTACTTCTGCACTATTAATTTGACTGGGATCAACAGAAAGAACCAGAGCAGCCTCAAGTATCCTGATCTTGAATCAGCACGTCGTCCTGTACCTCACTGTGATGAAGTTCCAGTACCTGTCACAGCAGAACTTCCTGAGTTAAGTGACGAAGAATTCTCCAGTATTAAAGACAAGGAGTAGTTCCTAGCGATGATGCCGATGACACTCCGCATCCCTTTTCCCAGAAAGAACTAAATGATCTTGTCTGTGATCTCAACTTGCCAAAGTCATCCGCCGAATTGTTGGCATCAAGAAAAAAACCTTTCTGACAGTACTCGCATCACTTTCTACCGCAACAGACATCAAGAATACCTTCGTTTTTTCTCTGAAGAGAAAGACTTGGTGTTCTGTACAGATGTTTCACAGCTTCTGCACAATCTTGGATTGCCACAGTACCAACCTGTAGAATGGAGACTGTTTATTGACAGCAGCAAGAGATCGCTGTAAGCCGTTCTGGTGCACAACGACAATCAGTTTGCCTCTATACCGCTGGCTCACTCGACTACACTGAAGGAGAAGTATGAAGCGGTGAAGTATCTGCTGGAAAAAATTCGTTATTGTCAGCATGAGTGGATGATCTGTGTTTACCTGAAGATGGTGAACTTTTTGTTGGGACAGCAGTCCGGTTTCACCAAGTACCCGTGCTTTCTGTGCATGTGGGATAGTAGGGAACAAGCTCAGCAGTACACGAAAAAGGAGTGGTCTCTGCGGGAGGAGTTGGAGCCTAGCAGATCAAAGAGCTGGACAGAGACAGGATACTCTTCCCACCCATGCACATTAAGCTTGGCTTGATGAAGCAGTTCCCCAAAGCTCTGGAAAGGGATGGTGGCTGCTTCACTCACCTGTGCCATTATTTTCCAAGAGTGACCATGGAGAAATTGAAAGCTGGCATCTTTGACGGACCTCAACTACGTCAGCTCATCAGAGATCCAGAGTTTGAAAACTCAAGGAATTAAGTCGAACTGGAAGCGTGGAAGGCATTTGTTCTGGTCGTAAAGAAATTCCTTGGCAAAAAACAAGGCCAGCAACTACGCAGAACTCGTCACCAAAATCCTGACTGCCTTCAAAAACCTGGGATGCAACATGAGCATCAAAATGCACTACCTATTCTCACACATGGATCGGTTTCCTGAGAATCTGGGATCAATGAGCGACGAGCAGGGGGAGAGATTTCATCAAGACATGATGGAGATGGAGACCAGGTATCAGGGACGGTGGGATGCAATCATGATGGCCGATTACTGTTGGGACTTTGAAGAGAGACATCCCTGCCCCTGCACATCGAGGAGCTAAAGAAACGGAAGTGTCAGCATTGAATGATCAATGATGACCAAACATCTAGTTTTCATGCATCTGTCTTTATTAGTGTCCTGTCTACTGATCAATTGATCAATTCTGATCGATGTCCAGCATTGATCAGTAGATATTGTAATAGTTACCAATGTAATGCAATGTTGATGTCAAAATACAGATACCGATCAATGTTTGCAACATGTCGATAATTATGAATTGGGTGAGAAAAAAAAATCGGATGTATAAGTAACACAAATAAAACAAAAATGCCGCTCTAATGTATTCCACTTCGTAAAAAAACGATTTTTCCTATATTCACTTAGTTGAAAAACTTGACCTGATTGGGGAAAAAAGGATGGCATTTTTGAATTTAAACGATGCAGTTGAAAAAAACTAAGACAACTTACAAAAAAATATTTTTTTTGTAACCCAGTGTTATTTATGTTTTCTCCTCTTTCTCGTTTTTAGAGAAATATCATATATCTTAGATTTATTTTAGATTTAAAATGTAGAAAGTACCATATTCATTCTTACAAAAAAAAACAGAATAGAAATGAGTGTGTTGTGGTGGTGGGGTTGTGTGTGTGTGTGGGTTGTGTGTGTGTGTGTGGTGTATGTGTGTGTGTGTGTGTGTTTGTGTGTGTGTGTGTGTGTGTGGTGTGTGTGTTAGTGGTGAGTGTGTGTGGGTGTTGTGGTGGCCTGTTTGTATGTATACGCACACACAAAACCACACACATTATATAGTGTGTGTGTATATGTGTTTGTATATAAAATTAAAAAATAATATATATATATAACATATAAAACACATAGATGTAATATACATATATGAAATATAATATATATATATATATATAAAATTACAAACACATATACACACACAAATAAATTTTGTGTGTGTTTGTGGTGCGTAACATAAAAAAACAGGCACACACACCACACACACACACACACACACCCCCACCCCACCACATACCCCCAACACATACACACCACACACACCAAACACACACACAAAACAAAACCCCACACACACACACACACAAACACACACACACACACACACACACACAACACCCCAAAACACACACCACACACACCACACACACCACCACACACACAACCACAACACACACACACTCATTCTATTCGTTTTTTTTTTGTAAGAAAAATAGGTATTTTCTACTTTTTAAAATCAAAAATAAATCTAAGATATATGATATTTCTCTAAAAACGAGAAAGAGGAAAAAACTTTTAAAATAAAACGGGTTACAAAAAAAAATTTTTTTTTGTAAGTTTCTTATTTTTTCAACTGCATGTAAATTCAAAAATGCCATCCTTTTTCCCCAAATCAGGTCAATTTTTTAAACTAAGTGAATATGGGGAAAAATCGTTTTTTCCCGAAGGGGAATACATTAGACGGCTTTTTTGTTTTTTTTGTTTTACTTATACCCCCGATTTTTTTTTTTCACCAATCATAATTATCGACATGTTGAAACATTGATCGGTATCTGTTTTTTGAATAAAAAAAACATTTGCATTACATGGAACTATACAAATCTATGATCAATGGGACATCGATCAGAATTGATCAATTGATCAGTAGACGGACATAAAAAAAGACAGATGCATGAAAACTAGATGTTGGTCTATTGATCTTTAATGCGACACTTCCGTTTTTTTGAGCTCCTCGAATGTGCAGGGCAGGGATTTTCTTTTTTCAAATTTCCCAAATAATCGGCCATCAGATTGCATCCCACCGTCCCGATACCTGGTCTCCATCTCCATCATGTCTTGATAAACCTCCCCTGCTCGTCGTCATTGACCCAGATTTCAAAAAACCGATCCATGTGTGAGAATAGGAGGCTTTTTGATGCTCAGTTGCATCCAGGTTTTTTGAAGGGCTAGGTTTTTGGTGACGAGTTCTGCGTAGTTGTGGCCTTTTTGTTCCCAAAGGAATTTTACGCCGAACAAATCCCTTTCCCACGCTTCCATTTCATTTAAATTTCCTGAGTTTCAAACTCGGATCTTGATGAGCGAGTATTTGAGGTCCGTCAAAGATGCCAGCTTTAAATTTTTCCCATGGCACTTTGGAAAAAAATGGACAGGTGAGTGAAGCAGCCACCACCCTTCCAGAGTTTTGGGGAATGCTTCATCAACCCAAGCTTAAGTGTGGGTGGAAGAGTACCCTGTCTCTGTCAGCTTTTGACTGAGGCCCCAACTCCTCCCCAGGGGACCACCCTTTTTCGTGACTGCTGAGTTGTTCCCTACTATCCCACATGCACAGGGAAAAACGGGACTTGGTGAAACCGGACTGCTGTCCCAACAAAAAGTTTCCCCTCTTCAGGTAAACACAGATCATCCACTCATGCTGAAATAAGAATTTTTTTCCAGCAGATACTTCACCGCTTTACTTCTCCTTCGTGTAGCGAGTGAGCCAGCGGTTTTAGAGGCAAACGATTTTCTTTGCACCCGAACGGCTTC
>NW_023661678.1:0-17192 GCF_015228065.2 Penaeus monodon | reverse complement strand
GTGTGTTTTTTGTGTGTATATTGTTATATATAATATAATATATATATTATATTTTTATATATAATATAATATATATATTATAATATTATATAATATTTCCACGCCCCACACTATATTTCCACACAAACCACACATATATACATATACATTTATACTTTTTTAATATATATATATATTAATATATTATATATTTATATATACTTATGAAGTATATTTTTGTAATATATACATAATTAAAACATTAAATGACATATTTTACCACACCACACAAACCCCGCTATTGTTTTATTATATATATTATTATATTATATATATATTATATATATATAGATTTTTGTTGTGTGTAATATATTATAAAATGTTATTATATATATATTTTATATAATATATATGTATATATTTATATAGTATATTTTTTTTTAATTTTATATTTTTTTATATTTTGTGGTTGTGTTTGTTGTGTGTGGTTACAAAAATTAAACACAAAACTTTTTACGTGTAAAAAAGAATAAAACAACGTTTTAGAAATTAAGGCTTTTTAAACAAACATATGCTTTTCATATATATAATATTATATTATTATATATATTTATTATATTTATATTGAAACCTTTTTTTATGCATGGTTAATATATAATAAATTATTATATATAATATATATATTTTTATAGTTATATTCTTAATTATTATATATGCATTATGAACTCATACAATATACTATGTATATCATATATAGCACACACACACACCACCCCCAAAACCACTGTCATATATTATAAAATAGAATATTATATATTTATAATATTTTAAAATTTATATAATATGTTTTTATTTTTTTGTGTTGTGTGTGTGTTTTGGTATAAATTTCAAGACACACCCCGCCTAGGGTTGAGCATCGGACCAAGACTGGCTGAACGGCAATTTTGAGTTCGAAGGTTCGATTCCCGGCCCGGGCGTTTTTTCCCTTGGAAAATGAATTTCGTCTCGATTCCTACCTAGCCACTGGGTGGGAAGCCCCAAATCGGTGCCGGCCCCGGGGTATGTGGAGAAGGATTGGGCATCGGGAAAGGCATCCGGCCATAAAAGTACTGTCAAAACCAACACCATGGCGAGCTCATATAAGATGGATAAGCTAGGAAAAAAGAAAAGAGAGAGAAAGGGGAGAGAGAGAGAGGAGAGGAGAGAGAGAGAGAGGAGAGAGAGAAAAAAAAGAGAGAGAGAGAGAGAGAGAGAGAAAAAGGAAGGTTTTACCTGATGTCTAAGAGACGTGATAAAAAATCAATAAAAATGAATCATTTTTATATTCGATATCTTATAGAATTTAGCTATTCCATTATGTTCATTTTCTTGTCCTTACTACTAAAGTGTTTTATTGCCAACATATGCGCAGTTTTAACCGGGTTTTTCTCTCCCGTCTCGTTTCTCCTCTCTCTTACACACCACCACCACACACACCGCATATATCGCGCGCGTGTGTTGTGTGTATGTGTATTGTGTGTGTGTGGGTGTGTGTGTGTGTGTGTGGTTTGTGTGTTGTGTGTGCGTGTGTTGGTTTTTCTTGTGTTTGCGGCGTGCGTGTGTGTTGGTGTGTGTTTGCATCATAAAATATTTTTCTTTTTTTCTCTTAGGCCACGGTGAAAATGAAAAATGTTTCCACTCCTTTTGCATTTATTCTGATAAATGGAAGAGAATAAGGAAGAAAAAATATATCAAAATAATAAGAAAAAAAATACAAAAAACTATTTTATTTTTATTTACATTTGCTAGTACCTAGAACTGAGCTTAATGATAATTAACTGATTTTTTTTCTTTTAATTGCCAATTCCCAAAAATAACAACACACGAATTTTCTAATTTCCAAATTATTTCATTGCCAATCAATTTAAGCACTAATCCTTTCTGTTAATTAAAAAATCCTTAATGACAGTCGTGTTAGGTAAAATTTACGCGTTTTTTAATGAGATGGAAAGATTCATTTGAAAGGGGAATGAAAAATTTAAACTATTCCTATGAAATTTTTTAAAAATAACAAGACTTTGAAAAACTAAATTCCGTTGAACATTTCACTATATACTGAGTGAACAAACTTGGAGAGTTTTTTAAAGGGTTTTAATCGTTGTTAGGCAAAGTAAAGGGAAGAGTTGTTTTAAAAAACCTTTCGTTGTACAGACCCCTGCCCAAACCCACACGTCAAATGATGAAAAGTAGAAATAAATAAGATAAAAGTAAGAAGAAATAATAAAAAATAATCGCTACTTTTAACCTGTTTTTCGCCCTCTCTCCTCTTTCTTCCTTTTTGTTCCATGGTCCTGGCTTTGTCCTTTTAAAAGGTTTTTAAGGTGTGGAGGGAATTTCTGTAACACGCCCGCACACATATTCAGACCCTCATAAGCCCCGCACCTCCTTAAAAAAAGGGGGACCCACCACGTACTCACCCCAAAGATCACAACATAAAAATAAAATTAAGATCATGCTTGACCACGGCGGCTCAAACTAACCTACCGAAAAAAAAAAAAAAAAAAAAAAAAATACAAAGTGGGGTTTACTGTTTTTGGGTTTGTGGTATGTATTATAGACCAAAACACACACAAAAATATATATGTAGTAATGTGTGTGGTTGTGTGTGTGTGTGTGGGTGTGTGTGTGTTTGTGGGGGCGTGTTTTGTTTGGAGTGTGTTGTGTGCTTGTGGTGTGCGTTTTTTGTGTTTGTTTTTTTTGTGTCCCTCCTCTTTGCGAACTGTCATTCCTCGTCCTCCTTTTCGTTTTTCTTTATTTACTATTATCTTTATAATCATTATTCCCAAATCATTATCATTGCATTATTTTTAATACATATCATGACATATTGTTATTGCTATTAATTATGATTTAATGTTATTTCATATCATATTATTGTTATTACTGGTGTTGTTATTTTTTAAAACTGTTACCTTTATTACTATAATAAACATTTTTGTTATTACTTTTATCATTTGTTTTATCATCCTCATCTTCATTTTTGATAGTTTAGCAATACCACTTTATTTTTAAAGAGTATCATTATCTTTTACTGGCACGTTTGTTATGAAAATCAGGAAAACATTATATCTTAAATTATTTTGTCACTATTAAAAATTATCTATTCTTCTAAAAATTTTCTGTTTTTTGTGGAGTTCTGTACCCCGCTGTGGGGGGTTGCGAGCACACTTCTATGTGAAATTTACATATTAAAATTTTTTTTTAACGATTCGAGGGGAAAAAAAAAAAATGCAAAAAAATCATAGTGAATAAATTTTTCTACTTGCCTTAGCTAGTTTTTTCGCACAATAAAAATGAAATATTTCTTCATTCATGTCCGGACTGCAGTACCTAAACGCAAGGGTAGGCGAAGCGACGACCCTCCTCCACCCAGGGGGGTTTGGTGAGCACTGGGGCCCCAAGACAGGCGGCTGCGGGGGTCTGGTTGACGAGCAGAAGAGGCAATGCGTGTGATTTCCCTTGGAAATGGGAATACGTTTGTGTGAAAAAGTGTTTTATAGCGGATGAGAAGCTGGGGTTTTGTGGTTTTGTCGTTTGGGTTTTGAGTCTGTCCGTTTACCCTTTTTTTTGTTTTCCCTCGACTCTAGATTAAATTAAATTGGCTATCCTCACGTCAGCTCTAAACAAATTTGTAGGGAGTCCTAAAAAAAAATGAGATGAATACTTAGCCCTCTATCATATAGGGATATTTTTAAATAAAAAAGGAACATGCATTCGATGAACAGAAAAAGGAATAGAGATAAAAAGACAGAAATGATCCCAAGCAACAAGGCCCGAAAGAGAAAGAACGGTTAGGGAGTGGAGGGAATATTTAAATTTTTAAAAAACACCCAGTATATTTCTTTCTCGCGTCTCATTTCGTCAAGGGTTGCGAAAAAACCTGAAAACTGACCGGCGCCTAAGGTGACGGGAGACCCAAATTCCGGTCTAAAGGTTTTTGGGCACTGTTCCCCAGCCGGTGCCCCCGGGCTGTCCCTTCCTTTTGCGTCTGACTAAAATCTTTAAATGGTTACAAAGCTCTTGAACTAAATCTATGAAAACCATAAAAAAAATTTTGGGTGGTGCCACACGGTTGAAATGTTTATAAAAAGAAAAAAACTCAGTACATTTATGGGAACTATGCCCTCTTTTGTTGTATCCCCTTTTTTAGAATAAAAAAAAACCCCCCTATTGAGGGTGGAAGAGAGCAATACTACGCCACACACCAAAACACAACACAACCCACACACACACCCACACACCAACCCACACAACACACCCCCACAACACCACCACCACCACACAACACACAGACCACACATAAATGCATATTATATATATATATTATATAATATAATTAATATATAAATTAAACACACACAAACCACGACACAACACACACCCCACACACACACACACACACACACACCACACACACCCACACACACCCATATATATATAAATATATTATTATTATATATATAAAATACATAATATATTATATTATATTAAATTATATATATTTTATATATATATTAAAATTTATATCATTATAAAGCCAGTAAGGGTTGGGAAAAAAGGTGGGGTATATTCCGAGGAAAGGAAGCCTTTTACAACGGTGCAGTATATTTTACCGACTTGGTTTATGTCTAGGTCCCCGGGGCCATGGAAACTGAACACCGAAAAACTCTATAGTTCAATGTTTTTTTTTTTTAAACTAGAAGGTTTGCCTCACAGAAACACAGACCTAAGGATCTCTATAAAATTTTTTAAAGATCAAAACTTTCAAAATTAACTAGTCGTACCTAAAATGTAAACAATTGACACTTTGAAGTAGACCAAGCTTTTAAAATTTTACTACAATTAAGACGTTTTCTAGAATGAATTAAGTAATTAACAGTAAAAAAAGAGAGACAACGCCCTTTTTAGAGAAATTTTAATAACGAACGGAAAGGCACGATAAAAGTTAAGGGAATTTTCCTAAAAAAAGTTTTGTAGAACTTAAAACTGAGGAAGAAAATTACTTTTAAGAAACAAATTTTATTTTAGATTGGGTCCCAAGTAACACGGAGGGGGGAAAACCCAGTTTTTCATGCAAATACAAAATGAAGATAGTCAAGGAAAATTATTTTTACCTAATGCTTAATTATTCATATCACCCTTCTTCTTGTTTGTCCTAATTGGTTATACATTTGTTAAAGAAAATATATGGTTTCTGATGTTTTGAAACATACCGAGAAAGTTTAAAGAATTCAGAACTGCTTATAAATCAAAACAACTATATCAAGGAACAGGGGGGATTTTTCCCATTCATGGGTTTACGATCTCTAAAAACCCTTTGAAAAGCAAATTGCCAAACTTCGCCAGCTATTTCGTTGACTACAGTTTTTCATGTTATAAAAAAAGACGCGCTACGAAAAAATAGAAATTTATTTTTTTAGTGGGGTATTTTTTTTTTATGATTAGTCTTTAAAAATTGGGGCAAAATGTCACTTTACGGTTTTATATCACCACATGTGTACGTATAGTTATATTTAATATGTGTTGTATTATAACAAATATGTATACATTTTAAAAACACACACACACACCCACACCACACACACACACACACCACACACACACACACAAATAATAAATTATTTTTTAATATATAATATAATTTTATATAATATATTATATAATATATTTACACACCCCCCACACACACACAAAACCCCAAACACACACCATACAACACACACCCCACCACCCCCCACACATTTTATATAATAATTTATATTTTTAAAATATAAATATTATTAATATTATAATTTTACACACCACAACGTATGTGTGGCGTATCGATGGGCTTTTTAAGTATGTGTGTATTGTTTTTTGTATTAAATCGTAACGTAACTTATTGCCCCAAATATCCTAAATAGCAAATTTAAAAAAAAAATACTCCCTTTACAAAAAACTTTTAATATATAATAAAAAATATTATATATATATTTTTATATATATAATAAATACACAACCACACACAACACACCCCCCAAAAAACCCAAACACACCACAATATAATAAAATACACAAACACATACACACCACAATAAAAATTATATAAAATAATATTATATAATATATAAAATATAATATATATATATAACATTTATATTACATACTACACAAACAACAACACACCACACCCCACAAAACACACCACACATATATTATATACTATATCCCTGTAACACACACACACAATATACAAAACACAAAACCCCAAATTTTTACAAATATACACTATATATATACACACACAAAAAACAACAAAAACAACACAAACCAAAACACACACGACCACCCACACACAACACACAGACACCACACAACCCCACAACCCCCAAACCCACAGACATATATGTAGGCGGTATATTATATATATATATATTATATATATAAATTTTATATATATTTTAATTTTAAAATATTAAAATTTTGTATATAGCTTGTATGATATTTTACATGTACTTCATCTATGCTGGGTTTCCTTATCGGGTTTTCCCCTCTTCGAAAATTTTTTCTGTATTCAGCAATCCGAGAAGCACATAGTTTGCCAAGTTTCTGAAACAATGATTTTTAAAATTTCCCGTATATAGCATACACGGGGAAATTGAAGATTTTTCCCAGTTTTTTTCACTCCATGTAGTAAAATAAAAAGATAGGGAATCCGGATTTTGAAAGGATTTAGGAAAAATTAATCCCAGAAACTAAAAACGTAAGGTCTTTTTGTAGCATTCGAAACCCCCCCTTTTTGGTACATTGTTTGATGTTTTATGGTCGTACAAACCGATAAGACGAAATTTGTACTAATATATACTTTTTAAAAAAAAAAGAGAAATTAAAAAATAAACAGAAAACCTTAAAGTACTTGATATGTGGTACAATTTTAAATTCAAACATTGTGGAATTTTCAAATAAAATGGAGAGTACCTGCCAACTAAAAAATTTAGTTGTGTCTACAAACCCGCTTCCTTTTTGAAAGGGCTTGGAAGCTTTAAAAATGCTTTTTTCCCATATTCAATCAAAAAATTTTTCATTCAATACATACTTTGTTCTTCTAAAAAATGTAAAAACGAAAACATTTTCCCTTTTAGCGTTCCCCCGTGAGTTAAATTTCGCATGTTCCGGATAATTCCTTTGATTACGAGCATTTTATGACTTATTTCACAAAGAAGATACACTTTTTTTCTTTGATATTTAAGGGTTTTGCTGAGAAGGTTTTCATAAAGTAAAAATGTTTTCGAAGATATTCATCCCACAAAGTCAATACAGTCATGATTCGGAAACGTTGCAAATTTCTTCCCCGTCGTTCCGATCGTTATGACTGTTTCTTAAAATTTTCCCAGGAAAAAGTTGAGACTACTAAAAAGGCAAAAAAACATTTATGCACTTATGTAATTAAAAAACAACGATTCGTAATTAATGAAAAAAAATTTTTCTATCTGAATATGTAAAATTATCTGAAAAATATGACTCTGTTGGCTCCCGGTGTTCACATTTTTCAGGTAGGGGCATACTTGTTAAAACCGGAGAGATGTTTAACAGTTTCAGTAAATGGCGAAAAGGCCAAACATATATCGGAGGGTATCAAGTGTTGGGGGTTTCAGAAATGCTAAAAGGGGCCCTAAAAGGGTGCACTCCACATACCACACACCACACACCACACCACACCCCAAATATATATATTTTATTATATTATATTATATATATATTATTATAAATATATATTATATATATATTTTAATATAATGGGGTGTGTGTGTGTGTGCAAAAACACACAAACACACAAAAAACACACAAACCACACAAACACACACAGACACAACAAACACACAAACCACACAAACACACAAAAACAAAACACACACACACACACCACACACACACCACACACCACACACACACCCACACACACACACACAAACACAATATATAAAAAATTTTGAAAGTAGATAGATAGTAATGATAGATAGAAATAGAAAATAGTAGACAGATGGGTAGATAATAGACAATAGGTAATAGATAGACAGATAGGTAATAGATACACACAACAAAAATGCTTATTATGTGGGTGTTTATAAATAGATGGATTAGTAAACAGATATAGATTCACATATCCCATTGGAAACTTATAATTGGGCGTGTTTGATAGATTATTTAGACTGACTTTTTTGTTGGACATATACACTATTTCTCTTTAAACATGAAAAGAAATAGTGTTTCTCCCTTGTTTTTGAAAAAAAAAACTGATGTCCTAGAAAAAGTGTTCTATTGATTTTTAAAGGGTAAACCCAGATAAAAAGGGTTTCTGCTGCATTTCAAAATATGTGAAATCAAACTATTTTCTAGTGACTGGGGTATCCTGAAAAAAAAAAAAAAAAAAAAAACAAAACCAAAAAACGTTTAAATAATACCCACACCCCACACCACCACACACAACACACACACACACACACCCACACCACACGCACACCACACACACACACACGCACACACAACCACACACACCACACCCCACACACAAACACACACAACACAAATCACACACAATCACACACCACACAATCCACACACCACACAAAAACAACACCCAAAGAAAGAAAGAAAGAAAGAAAAGAAAAGAAAAAAGAGAGAGAGGAGAGAGAGAGAGAGAGAAAAAAGAGAGAGAAGGAGAGAGAGAGAAAAACTTTTTACTGTACTTGGATTCATCGGTTTTATAAACGGGGGAGAGGGGAAATGGGAGAGGGAAGAGGAAAAAAAGCGAAGGGGAAAGGCCTGTCGAGAAAAAAAGAGTCGGAGCGTAGGTACAAGAGAACGCGCATTTTCGAAAAACGAAAAAGAATTTTTAGCCGGGTAAAATCCAGTTTTGCAGTTTTGAAGATTCTTTTTTCCAAAGTCTTAGTGATACTGATCTAAGCTTCGAGCGGTCCTGTGTCTTGGGGGGGGGTTAAAGGTGTTTTTCGACCCTGGTCTGGGCGGAGGAAGACACTGGGTGGACAAAAAGGGGGCATTGGGGTAATTATGTATGGGTTTTGGTTTGGATTATTTTTGATATAAATTTTTGATCGTTTTTCCTAATTTTCAAATCTAGGTGGAAGTGGGGGTTCGATTTTGGAGATTGGTTGTTTTTTAAAAAACTTTTTTTTTAAGATATGAAAAAGGCTGATTTTTTTTTTACAGATTTTTTTTATCCGGAAAAAAAGAGAGAAAAAAAAAAGAAGGAAAAAAAGAAAAAAAAGAAAGAAAAAAAAACAAGAAAAAAAAGAAAAAAGAAAAAAAAAAAAAAAAAATATATACATAGCATATGTATATATAATTATAATTTATTTATATAAAATATAATATTTTTTGTGTGTGTACATGTGGGGTGTGTGTGGGGTGTGTGTGTGTGTGTGTTGGGTGTGTGTTGTGTTTGTGGGGTGTGTGTTGTGCGTGGGTGGTGTGGGTGGTGTGCGGGGGGTGTGTGTGTGGATTTTTAAGAAAAAATTTTCCTAATATTTTTTTTCTTTCGTTTATTGATTTTGATCTACTTTGCGAGTCATGAAAGCCTGTGATTCTTTAAGAAACATAAAAATTTGACTGAGGGAAACAGACTCCCAATGCACCTACCTTTTTGCATTTCAAAGTTTTTTTTTACGAGTTTTTAAATGCATGGAACTTAGAGTTGAATGGAGGCAGCCAAAAATTTTCCCCCCCAAAGATTTAGTTTAAATTCTAACCTTTAAGAATCAAAAATTTCCGTTGCATTTAACATAGACTGAAGCCATGAAGTAAAAATTTTAGAGATTTCGTTGTGTCTTTAAAAACTGATTTTTATTGGAAATTTGAACTCTTGGGAAAAGGTACCATTTCCATAAAGGGGGGACATATTATGCTTGCTGGTTTAAGGGTGAGCTTGCTTATATGTTATGTATTATAAATATATATATATAATTATATTATTTTATATTATATATATATATAATTTTATATGTTAATTATATATATATGTTTATATAATAATAATATATTATATATATATATATTTATAATATATATATATATGTGTGGTTTGTGTGTGTGTGTGTGTGTGGGGTGGGGTGTTTGTGGGTGGTGTGGTGTGTGTGTTTTGTATGTGTGTTATGGTGTGTGTTGGGGTGTGGGTGTGGGTGTGTGTTGTGTGTGTTGGGGTTGTGTGTGTGTGTGTTGTGTGTGTGTGATATATATTATACATAAAATACTGTACTTTTATATTTATTTTAAATTTAATTTTTAATTTTGTGTGTGTTGTGGGGTGTGGTGGGGGGGTGTGTGGTTGTGTGTGTGTGGTGTGGGGGGTGTTGTGTGTGTGTGTGTGTGTGTGTGTGTATGTGCGTGTGTGTGTGTTTTTGAGTGTGGGTTTAAAAACACATGTATTAATACTATACATCAACATACGTACATATACTTTTGCAAAAAAAAGGGTAAAAAAAGCACCCCCGTCTTATTCTTCATCACAAAAACCAGCAATAAAAAGTTCGTGTGACTGCATTTTATTTTCCATCCGAACAAACTATTTTATTTTTAAATTTTCCCGTGTTACATAGATGCAGTTTTTTAAAAATTTTATTATAGATGGTTTTTCAAACGGTCTTAGAACTGGTTAAAACAAAGTATTAATTACACATCCCTTTAAAAAACATTAGTATAAGAATGATATATGTGAAAACTTTAAATAATGAATTTTTCTAAGTTTTTTACATTCTTTTGATTATATTTCACATATAAAAAAGTTAAAACTAACCCCCCCGCCCCAAACCCAACCCAAAAAAATGTACTTTTTACAGCTTGTCTTAGGCTCGGGCTTTTTACATCATCTTCAACATTATCTTAGCAGTACTGTATATAAAAACCTCCATAATTTTATTTTTTCTGATTATGCACCTTATCCCTATTATTTTTCCCTCTAGGAAAAATTCATCTCCAAGTCTATGATAAACTTTGGGTTAGTAACGTATGGCATGAAATACTGAAAAACTGATTGTATAGCTTCCAATTTTGGTCTTTAAAACAAAAAACGTGGATTTTTGGAACATTAATGAAAAGGATATGAATTTCGCTTTTTTTTTTTTATATAACAATTGGGTTTTATACACATGAAACCCATCGCAACTTTCACGTAATTCAATTTAAAAAGTTTCGTCACTTCCCTTTTTAAATTTTTACCAAAATTCGCTCGGAAACTACTTTTCAAAAAAAAAAGAAAAAAAAAAGAAAAAAAAAAATAGTTCTGAAAATGTAAACAGTAAACAGTTGTGGGAATTTATATTAAAATGATAAACCTAAATATGGTATACATTTATTTCATGAACATACATACAAAAATTCAATGAGCTTTAACCCCACCCCGAAAAACCCTTTAAAATACACGACCCCAGTTTGGAAAACCCCTGCTGGGGTGCAGTAGAGCGTCCCCTCGGAAAATCGAGAGAAAGTAAAGCAAAATAATTTCGATTTGTAAAATTCAGTTTGGGAAAGAAAAACCCGGATTCGATGGCAGCTTTTTTCAATAGGGGTTTTACATTTTGTGACCGTTTTTTTTCAATTTGGCAAATCATGGATGCTAAGTATTTTTTTCACCTTTCCGCCCTACGTATGTCTTTAACGAAAAATTTTTCTACCACACGTTTGCAAACTTTTACAGTCTGGGGTTGACACGTGTGAATATCGGGGGAAGGGGTCTTTCTCCCTCCTTCTCCCCCTTCCCCTCTAACAAGTTTAAAAATCTTCAAAACATTCGCTATATTTTAAGGCATTCAAGTAATTTTAAAAACCGTTGTAATTTTGGCTTTTCCCCCTCCCCCCCTTCCCGCTGCCCAGCCTTCCATTAACCTGATAATTACGTCTTGTAAGGAAAAATCCCGATTTACTCTATTGTTACTTTATCTAATTACCAAATTCAAGATTACCCGTAGGAATTTAAGTGCCTTTTACTACCTAATACTAACATACTAAATTTTGTGGGGAAAAGGGCCTGGTAGATAAAATTTCATATTACTCTATTTACGTTTAAAATGCGTACACCTAAATAACCCATTTTAGTTTTTTTAATTAGGCTTTAAATAGCTTCAATACAAATTTTTAAAAAAAAAAAATAGTTTCTACTGTTGACAATCCTAATGCAAAAAACGTAGGAAGATACCCACACTCAAAAAAATTGGAAATATAAAGATGGAACCGTTTTTTAAAAAAACCCCTCGTTACGGAAACAAAAATTACTTTCTTTGATTTTAAAGATCAAAAATACCTAAAAGGGCCTGTAGGGCCCCAAAAAAAACTCGAAAAAGGGATAAACGGCGAGGCATCCAAAAGCAAAAAATCGTGTACTTTTTTTTTTTTTCTCTTTCTTCTTTTTTTTTTTTTTTAGATTAAACATAAATTCACTCGTTTTTTAAAGACAAAAAATTTCGTGGCGAACCAGTGTCCCGAATGAGCCCCAAACAGTAAACATTTCCTTTGATTATCTTACTAAGATGTCAACCGCGGGGCCAGAAATCTTTAAAGTCAGTTCCTAAAACAAACGCATTCACAAAGAAAATTTTGGGTGTCTAGACTTTGTCATGCGCAAATAGATTGATGTTTTTTCCCTAAATTTGAAAGGATCAATGAAATGAAAAATTACACATTTTTTTCCTATCTATTCCCTATAACACAAACCACAACACACACACCCCAAAAACCACACACACACACCCCAAAATATTATATATATATATTATATAATATTATATTATATATATAAAAAATATGTATATATATATGTTATATATATATGTATTATATAAAAAAGTTCCATATTTATATTATAATCTATGTTTATAAAAAATTTTTAAAATTTCAATTTCATATCACCTACGAATACATCTATTTCTACGTCTATGTCCCTATGACACACACACACCACACCACGCACACCAAAACCCCAAAACCACACACCACACACACACACAACACACACACCACATATATAAAAATATTATATATTATATATATATATATATATATATAATTATACATATATATCATATAATGGGATATATTTACAATTTTTCTCTTCAATTTTTAACAATTACCACCAAAGGCCCAAAAGGGGGTTGTATAAAACCCGCTTCATTACTCATTTATGAGTAGAAGATAATGTCTATTAAACTAGTTAGATCTTAAAAGCCACTCATTTTGTGGGGCCCTGTGGGGTGGTTGGTTTAGACTGGCCAAACCGGTTTCATAGCCCGGGTACATATAAATATAGTAAAAGACATAATTTATATAATTTTTATATATATATAAGAAATATATATTATATATTATATAATTTTTTATAATATATTACATATATATATATATAAAATTTTATATTTTATTATATATAAAATATGTTATAATAATATATTATATATATATATATATTAATATATATTTATATGTAATATATATATGTTATACTAACTTTATGTACCCGGCTATAACCCGGGGGCCCTACTAAACCAACCATGCCACACGGCCCATAAAAAAGAGTGAGCTATTAAGATCTAACTAGCTTAATAGACATTATCTATCTACTCATACATGAATAATAATAGTGAGGTTTTATACACACTCCCTTTGGGCACTTGGTGGTAATTGATTTAGAAATTCGAAGAGATATATGTAAATATATATAACATGTATATGTATATATGTATATATTATATATATAATATATATATATATATATATATATATATATATATATGTGTGTGTGTGTGTGTGTGTGTGTGTGTGTGTTGTGTGTGTGTGTGTGTGTGTGTGTGCGTGGTGTGTGTGTGTGTGTGTCATAGGGACATAGATCGTAGAATATATAGATGTATATACGTATGTGTGTATATGTATATGCATATTAATATATATTTTATAAACATAGTATTTATATATATAAATATGGATATACATTTATATATATACATATATATATATACATATATATATACATATATATATTATATATATATATATATATATTATATATATATATATATATACATATGTGTGTGTGTGTGTGTGTGTGTGTGTGTGTGTGTGTGTGGTGTGTGTTTGTGTTATAGGGATATAGATAGAGAAACAAATGTGTAAATAATCATTATCATTCGTATTCCATTCAGAATTTAGGGAAAACATCAGATCATATTTGCTGCATGACAAATGTCTATGACATCCAAATGTTCATTAGTGAATGCGATTGCTTTAGGAACTGACTTTAAAGATTTGCTTGGCCGCGGTTGACATTTTACGTAAGATAATCAAAGGAAATAGATTACTGTTGTGGTGGCTCATATCAGACACTGGTTCGCCACGTAATATTTTGTCTTATCAAAACGAGTGAATTTTATGTTTAATCTAAAAAAGAAAAAAAAAGAAGAAAGAGAAAGAAAAAAAAGTACACGATTATTTGCTTTTGGATGACCCTCGCCGTTTATACCTTTTCGAGTTTTTGTTTGAGTGCCTTACATGGCCCATTTAGGTATTTTATGATCATTAATCATAAGCAGTATATGTTTTGTTTCCGTATACGAGAGGGTTTTAAAACAGGTTCCATCATTCATATTTCCAATTATTTTGAGTGTCGGTCATCTTCCTACGTTGTTGCATTATGGATTAGTCTAACAGTATGAAACTATTGATTTTTTTAAAAACTTGTTATTGAAGCTATTTAAAGCACTTATTAACTAATACTAAAATAGGTGTACTTTAGGTGTACGCATGTTAACGTAAATAGAGTAATATGAAATTTTTATCTCACCAGGCCCGTTTCGCTCACATACATTAGTATGTTAGTATTAGGTAGTAAAAGGCACTTCAATCCTTACGGGTAATCTTGAACTTAGGTAATTAGATCAAGTAACAATAGACGTAAATCAGGACTATCTCTACAAACTGACGTAATTATCAGGTTAATGGAAGGCTCGGCAGCGTGGAAGAGGGGGAGGGGGATAAGCACATAATTACAACCGGTTTTAATTACTTGAACTGCCTTGAAATATAGCGAATGTTTGAAGACTTGTTAAACTTGTTAGAGGGGAAGGGAGAAGGAGGGAGCAAGACCCCTTCAACCGCATATTCACACGTGTCAACACCAGACTGTGAAGTTTGCAAACTGTGTGGCTGAGATAAAATGTTTCGTTAAACTGACATATCGTATGGCGGAAAGGTGAAAAAAATACTGTATGCATCCATGATTTGACCAATTGAATAAAACACACGGTCATCAAAACTGTGAAACCCCTATATGACAAAGCTGTCCATCGAAAATCCAGTGTTCATTCCAACTGCAGATATTACTGAATCGAAATTAGTTGCATTACTGTTCTCTCGACTTTCCGAGGGGACGCTCTGACTGCCACTCCAGCAGAGGTTTCCAAAAATGAGGATCGTGTATGTTAAGGATTTTCAGGGATGCGGGTTCAAGCATCATGTGATATTATTTGTATGTATGTTCATGAAATAAAGTGCATATACCATATTTATGGTATTTTCATCATATATATTAAATTCCCACAACTGTTTACATGTTTACATTTTCAGAACTTATCTTTTTTTTTCTTTTTTTTTTCTTTTTTTTTGAAATAGTAGATTCCGTAGCGAATTTTGGTAATAATTAAAAGAGAGTGACGTAACATTTGATATGAATTACGTGAAAGTTGCGATCGGTTTCATGTGTATCAACCCAATTGTTATCATAGAAAAAAAAAGCGAAATTCATATCCTTTTTCATTAATGTTTCCGAAATCCACGTGTTTTGTTTTATAAGACCTTAGAGTTTGGAAGCTATACAATGCAGTCTTTTCAGTATTTCATGCTCATACGTTACTAAGCAGAAGTTTATCATACGACATTGGAGATGAACTTTCTCTAGATCGGAAAATAATAGGGATAACTGTGTGCATAATCAGTAAAATACAATTATGGAGGCTTTATATACATACATGCTAAGATAATGTTGAAGATGATGTAAACAGCACCGAGCCTAATGACAAAGCTGATAAACGTACATTTCTTGGTTGGTTTGTGGCGGGAGAGGTTAGTCTTAATCAATTTTATTATGTGTAATTATTAATCAAGAAGAATGTACAAACTTAGATATAATCATTACGTTAAGTGTCATCATATATCATTCTTTATACTAATGTATCTTTAAGGGATGTGTAATTAATACTTTGCTTTAACCAGTTTCTAAGACACGTTTGATAAACCATCTATAATAGAATATTTATAAACTGCATCTATGTAAGCACAGGAAAATTATAAAAAATAGTTTGTTCGGATGGAAATATAAATGCAGTCACACGAACATTTTATTGCTGGTTATTGTGATGAGAGAAATAAGACGAGGGTGCATTTTTTTATCCTTTTTTTGCATACATGTATATGTACGTATGTATGTATGTATATGTATATACATACATGTGTATTTATACACACATGCACACACACACACACGCACATACACACACACACACACCACACCGAACACACACACACACACACACACACACACACACACACACACACACACACACACACACACCACACAAATATATATATAAGATATATAGTATATATATAATATATATGTACATATATATATTATGTATATATATATATGCACACACACACACACACACACACACACACACACACATACACACACATACACACACACACACACACACACACACAACACACACACACACACACACACACACACACACACACACACACACACACATAATATATAATATATATACATATATATATATATTATATCATATATATATATATATATATAATATATATATATATATATATATATATATTTATATATATGCATATACATATATAGCATAGCTCATCCCTTTATAACCAGCAATGCATAATATGTCAAACCAATTATGGAAATGGTACCATTTCCAAGAGTTCACAACTTTCCAATGAAAATCAGTTCAGTTAAGACACCAACGAAATCTCTCAAATTTTACTTCATGGCTTCAGTCTATGTTAAATGCAATCGAGAAATTTGTTGATTCTTAAAGGTTATGTAATTGTCAACTAAACTCTTCTGGGGACTTTGGCTGCCTCCAATTCAATTCTCTAAA
>NW_023661677.1:0-17192 GCF_015228065.2 Penaeus monodon | reverse complement strand
ACCGTTAATCGTTTCAAATATATGGGGGTGGGGGCATGGATGTGTCTTTTTAAACCCGGGATTCTTTTCTTTCTTTTTTCCCTTTTTAAAAACCTTGTTGCCATTTAAATTGGTTTTTATCGACATTTTATATCGAAGGACATTCCCATCCGAATAAAAAATGGGGTCAGCAAAAGGGACGCTTTTTTCCCCTGTAGTGCATTAGGGTGATAACCTTGGGGGTCCAACCTTTCTAGGTATATCGTTCCATAACGTCAGTATTGGGCGATATCCTAAAATGGTGGCAATAATTTCTTTGTTGCGTAGGATTTTGGCATTCCTTTTTTGCCGGGGTATGGTCTGTTTTACCCCTTTTTAGATTTTTGGGGAAAAAAAAAACTTTTGGGAGTTTTTTTTTTTTTTTTGCGCCCCCGCCTGTTTTACAAAATGTTTTAAGCAATGGTATAAAAAAACTTTTTTCTAACTCGTGGAAAAATTTCCTGCCACGTTTGGGGATGTCGACCCCCCCGGCCCTAGGGAACCGGCCTTTTTTTTTTCCTTTTGGGAAAATGTAGGGGCCTTTTAGTTAGGGGGAGCTCGTGGGCATATTTTTTCTTGTTTCCAAAATACCTTCCTTTGGGTTCAAAATAATTTTGGGTTTTCGTGGGTAGCCCCGGGGGCCATTGTTAAAAGTGTGGGAACTATTGCTGCGATCATTCTTAGTTGGCAGGGGGCCCGTCATTTCTTTTTTTGGTTTTTATCACTGGTCTTCCGACTCAGAAGACAGGCATAAAATTTCTTTTTTGGACGGGAGGTAAACCCTGAAAAATAAATTTTCCTCCTTTCGTTGGCCTTTTTTCTTAACCTTTCCCCCTTTGTTTTTTTGCCCCTCTTTATTTCAAGCAGTCGAGGGAGAAAATTCTTTAGGGCACCACCCCTTTTGCATTTTCCCCCCAAACTTTCACAAAAAAAGATATTTTCCCATCTTTAAGGGGGTTTTTTGGCAGCATATTTTTGCGGAACTCGCCACCCCCAGGCTTCATTCCGGGGAAAAGTCATCTGTTGCTAAAAATTTTAAGGTATGTTACCAGCTGCGAAGTCGAGTTTTTCTACAATTTCTTGTGGTACTTTTTTATGGCCATAATTATACTTTCTTTTTTTATTATTTCTTGAACTGCATTCCTGATAATTGAAATTTATAGTCGATTCCGATCCATTCGGGATTACTCTTCTTCTTCGCTTATTAATGTGTTTCAAAAAACAAAACACCAGGTTGAATTCGCTTGCAAGATTCGGGACTGCCGAGGATACTCTTTCCCCGCCGAAGACAGGGCCTCCCGGGGTTTAGGGGGGGCCCATGCGCCTCGAAGGCAGATGACGGGGGGAGGTCCAGGAAACGGACGAAATCTATTTCTTGTTCCCTCGGACGGCCGGCTTGCTGTTAAGGATTATTCGCTGCATTCGGTAAAAACATGACGGTGGTGTTAGTAATCCAGCACAGCTTCATTCATTTGCGTTATTGATGTTTCCATCAAATATCCCCTGTTTTTTCGAGATATTCCAAAAATCCTGTGAATGCAGAAATTTAGACGATTAGGGCATTGTGAAAATCCAGGATCCGCATTAATTTTGCCCCAGGGGGTCTTGGATCCTCTCCCCCTGGGGTTTTCTTGCCTCAAGTACTTGATCTCCGCCTCAATAAACATCGTCGAAATTCTTCATCGCTGCTTCTCACTATCAATTTCAACTGAAAAGAGAGGAATAATAAATATATATTATTATTAATATTATTATTTAATATTATTTATTATTATTATTATATATTATTATTATATTATTAT
Organism: Penaeus monodon; assembly: GCF_015228065.2. NCBI lineage: Eukaryota > Metazoa > Arthropoda > Malacostraca > Decapoda > Penaeidae > Penaeus > Penaeus monodon. Next base: position 15,372 of record NW_023661677.1, on the reverse strand, counting down.
AAATATTTGGTTTATTATTGTTTTAAATACGAAAATGTTATATAATTTCTATGTATTACGTTTATTATCATAATCAATCATATTATAATTATATTATTTATATTATATATTTTATATTGATTAAAAAACTTAATCAGGAAAAAAAACATACCTTTTCTGACATAAGTGGACGAACGAAGGAGGTTTTGGTAGTATTCACTGGTCTTCATGAAACAACATATGTCGGTAGCTTGCTGGTAAGTCAGTAAGAATGTGTGTTAATTTTTTTTTTCATTTTGGAGGTCAAAATATTCTAAACAGTTGTTTGTTGATGGGAAAATGGACTCTCCCTCTGTTTTACCATTCCTCACCAGATGATCCAAACTTTTCCCGTGGATTTTGCTGAGGTGAGAGGAGAATAATGAGGAAGAGGATGGGGGGGGGGCAAATTTAAATTCCATATATATATAAATATAACATATATATATAATTATAATTGTTATATTTTATAAAATAAAAATATAATTATCTTTATTATAAAGATATATATATATATTAATATATATTTTCATTTTTAACAAATGATAACAAAAATGTTTTACCAGGGTGTTTATAAAATATGACGGGTTACTTATAGGGGTTCACATTACAAAGGTTTTTCGGGGGGGGAAAATTTTATTGGGGTGCCCCCAATTAGAACTATAGCAGGGCAGCCCAAGCAAGCAAAGCCAGGGGGCAGAGAAACAAACAAAAACAAAATAAAAGGAAGAAAGAAGGAAAAAAAGGGGAAAGAAAAAAGAAGAGAGCCAGGGAGCCAGAGGGGCCAGGAAGCCAGGGGCCCACGTCTGGGAGGGGCCGGGAGGGGCCCCGGAAGCCCCCCAAGGGGGGGGGCCCCAAGGCCCCCCAGCCCCAAAAAGCACAAGTCCCAGTTTTTCAGGCCCCCAGGGGGGGCAGGCCCCAGGTCAGGTCAAGTCCCGGGGCCAGGCCCAAAGGCCTTCTAACCGAGGAGAAGCTTTTTTTTTACCCCTTCCTCCCCCATTTTTTAGGGTTAACCACCTCATATTTCGGGCCTTTGTGTTTTCTTACTAGGGGATGGAACCTGAGGGGTAGGAAGGAATCCGGAAACCCCTTGGTTCCGTTTTTTTCCCGTGGGAAAAATTCAAGCCCCAGCCCCCAGGGGACAAAAAAAAAATGAGGGTGGAAGTAAAGGAGTGGAGGTGAGGTGGTGGAAGGGTTTAGGAGGGGGGTGAGGTGGGCGGAGGTAAAGGGGGGGAAAAACCAAGGTTAGTAAGGTTAAGAGTTTAATAAGGTAAGGTAAGGTAAGGTAAGGAAGGCCTTAAGGTAAAGGTAAGGGTAAGGTAAGGTGAACGGTTAAGGTAAAAAACAAGTAAGCTAACGTAAAGTAAAAGCTAAGCTAAAGTAAGGTAAGGGTTCAGGAGTGATAAAGATGAAAATAAAAAAAAAAAATTTATTTGTTTTGGCCGATAAATTATTATAATATAAAAAAAAATAATAATAAAATCATACTTTTAATAATAAATTATAATTAATGGTTATTAAATAATAATAATATTTTGTAAATAAAATTATTAATTAAACAAAAATTATTAGCTTAATATCCCATACAAAAAAATCTTACCTAAAATTACTTAGTTTATCCAGGAGGGGAGGGAAAGGGAAAAAAAATAAAATAATAAAAACATACCACAAACCGTAGGACATGTATGAAACAAAAAACAAACAAACACAACCCAAACCACCCACCTCAACACTCCAACAATTCAACCATTTCCCCCACCCAACTCCCCCACCACTTCACACTTCCACACCCCCCAACTCCCCCCACCACTCACAATTTCCACCCACCTCAAAACCATTCCCACACTCACCAACCCCCACTCCCCACATTTTTTCACCCACCCCAAACCCACCCCACACCAACAACACCCCCACCATAGACCAACCCCACCAAAACCCCACATCACCCCCACCCCCCTCATCCCACACCCCCCCCCCCCACCCCAACACCAACCACCCTACCAACAAACACACCCAAAAAACCACCAACATGTACAACCGACCAACCACACCCCCCCCCCCACAAAACAACCACCCCCACACACCCAAACACACACCCCCCTCCCAACCAACCACAACCCCCCCCAACCAACCCACAACCCCCACCCCCCCCCACCACCCCCCCCACCCCCCCCAAACACCACAAACACCCAACAAGGTGACACCACACAAACCAATTTTACCCACCAACCATAAACCACCCAACCCCACGGCCTAACCACCCCCAACTACCACCCAAAAAATACCCCACAAACCACCCCACACACCAACACAACACCCCACCAACCCTCCCCAACACCGCCCCCAAACCCACAAAAACCACACACCCACCCACACAACAAACCAACACCCCCCCCCCCCCCCCCCAAACAAAACAACACCAACCACCCCCCCAACACCCACCCAACACATTACCCCCCCACCACACACAACCAACCCCAAACCCCCAAAACATTACCCACCCACCACCCACCACAACCAACATACAACCCACCACACGCACCACCCAACACAAACCCCCAACCCCCCACCCCACACCGCACCCCCCCCAACCCCACCAAAACATATATAATATATTTTGGACCCGGGGGAGGGTAGAGAAGTTTTAGGACAAAGGGAGCGAAGAAGTGGGTTCACTGGTACATGCGCCACTTACCCACTTACGTTCCCCATCCCATAGGAAGTTATGTTCTTTTGCCAAAAACTATTAGGGGAAAACGTATGGTTCTTGGCAAAAACATTTACGGATGGATTTAAATACAAATCGATGGTTATTTTTACCATAAAATTTTCCAATTCCCAGGAATAAAAAAAAAACCAAAGGGGAAGAGGGAATAATATCTGAATTTCACTTTTATTGGGGGAGTATTGGAATCGTTAGTATCCAGGGACAGTTTGTTTTGTTCTAGGGAGTTTTGGCCTTTAATAGGGGACTGGGGAAAAAAAAACGAAATTTGTTGCCCATTAAATAAAGGTATAAATTCGTTTTTCCATTCTGACCGAAACTCCCAAAGGCCAATGGGAAAGGAAGGGGGGAAAAACATTTGGCCATTAATTTCTCTGGATTTTCAACCCACCAAAAAGTTCCAAGGTGGTGAATCGCGTTATAGTTTTTTTGGGCTTTAATATAAAAAAAGGTATTTCCGAAGTTTTCTGGCCTACTTCTAAAGGGGGACTTTAACGGTTTAACAAGTCCCAGGGGGGGACCGGTGGGCTATTATTGAGAGGCCCATGTATATTTGACCGATTTTTTGGGGGGCCAATCCAGGGAAAAAAAAAAGCATTTCATAAAATGATTTTCCCTTATTGACGTACCAGCGGGGCTTTTGTCGAATGCCCCATTTTCAGGTGTGTTCTTAACGGCCGGGGGGGAAAAACGCGAATAACTATTACTCAGATTTTTATTTGCTCTAATGGGGGGGAACACAAAAAATTTACGAAAGTACCCACGGGCCCCTTGGGAGTAAAACGTGGTTACGGGGACTGGAGGGCAACCTTGTCCAGGGAAAAAACACCACAATCTGCCCAGCTCCGGGGGAGGGGGGGGATACCCACTGCGGTAACGGATTCTTTTCAAATTTCCAACGGGATGATGGGTGCCCCCCCATTATTTAATTGTTCCCCGGTAATTGAAATTTATCCCAACCCAACTTAGATACAATAAATATTGAAAAAAATTAAACGATTGGGATGAGAAAAGGGGGGAAAAAACAATCATGGATAAAACCCCAAAGGTTTCCATTTTAAAACCCCAAAGGAAATGTAAGGCTTCGTTTTCAAGGGAAATTGGTTGGTTTACTCAGAAACAGGTGTGTACCACCGGGTACGATGTTAAAACTTTTGTTAAACAAAAATTTTTTGGAATCATACCCCCCTTGTGGGACAAAAGGGGGAACAAAAATTAAAAATAAATAGGAAACAGTGGACGGATGGGAATTGGAATAGTTATTTTCCCCCTAAACCTGTCCGAAGAATTTTTCAATGGATGCTATAGGTGGGGAAATAGTTAATGGATATTGTAAATATGTATGATAAAATTAAAATTTATTAAAAACAAAAAAATAATTTTATTTTTTTTTTTTTTATAAGGAACCTTTCAAATATTTAAACATAATAAAAAAATTAAAACAAAAAAAAAACAATTTTTTTTACTTATATAAAAAAATTAAATGGAATATTATATTTAAAAAAAAGAATATTTTAAAATTTAAACTAATAAGCAAAAAATTAAAATATAATTCTTGTTATATTGTTATTAGTAATATTGTTATTTTTTATTATGTAAACTAATATAATTAATTTTTTTACCCGGGAGTGGTTTTTTCGGATTACAATTTCTTAGTTATGTATATTCGTAGTTTACTATTTTTCATTTTAGGATGGCAAAAAAAAAAACATATAACATTCGGATAAATAAAAAACAAATTATTTGAAAGAATCGGATGTCAAAAAAAGGTATTAATATTAATAATTTATATAATAAAATAATTTATTAAATACTTGGGAAAAAACAATAGATTAATTTAAGGTAATAATATAATAATTTTTAATTAATTTTAATAAATATACAAACCCCCCAATAATAAATAGTAAATTGAATAATTTAAATTCAATGATTATAAAAAAAATTACAACCCCATAACTCATAAATTTTCCCCCCATTGTGTATATTGTGAGTACAATGGTCTTGTTTGGGGGAGAATTGGGCTAACAAACACGTATTGCCACCTGGTGGGAGGGCCCCAATGTGATACACCCCAAGGACTTTGGCCCCACCTATTGGTTGTAAAAGGAAAACCCCAAATATGGCTTCTAATAAAGGTTTGTCTTCATGATAATGGAGTACCAATTATTATTCACATAAAAATTTTACACCCACATTGGATTATTTCAGTCCATTCCAATTACGTTAATAAAGAAAATCTTAAGGGGGAAAGGGAAAACTAAAAAAAATTTTACACACCACGCCAATAAAAAACCTTTCTTCTTTTTACGGGGGGATGATGTATAATTATTTCCCGAAAACTTCAGAAGTCCACCCAAAATAATTGGGGGGGCAAAGGGAACAAAAAAAAAAAAAACAAATAAATATATAAAAAAAAAAAATATACCACACCCGCCCCATAGTTATTATGAAAAACCACCACAGTAAAAAAAAAAACCCAGGTTAAAATCCCCCCAACCAAAGGTTAATATGAGTTTTTTTTTCTTTTTTTTTTTGGGGGGGGGTTATTGATAAACAAAAAACCCCAGGAAAAGATTAGTGACGGAGTTATATAGGAAAAGAAAGTAAGGGGGGAGGGTTGAAAGAGGAAGAGATGGAGGGGGGGGGGAGGGGACGGGGAAAACGCCGAGAGAAGGGGAGAGGGGAGGGAGGAGGGGAGACGGGAAAGAGAGAGAGAGAGGAAGGAATGTGAGAGGGGGGTTGGAAGGAGGAGGGGGGGAGGGAGAGGCGCGAGAGAGTGAGCAGGGAAGAGGAGAGGGGAGGGGGGGGAGAGTGACGAAGGAGAGGAAGAGGGGGGACAGGGGAAACAAAGGGAACCCCCAGGGGGGGGGGGGGGGGAAAAACAAGGGTACCAGGAGGGCGTGGAAACCAGAGGGGACCAGAGGGGAGAGGACAAGAAGGGAACCCAAGGGAGAAAGGAAAGGAAACAGAGGGGACAGGACGAGGACAGGAGGGAAACAGAAAGGGGGGGGGGGGGGGGGACAAGGGAGTGGTGTAACAGAAGGGGGGGGACCAGAGTAGGGGACCAAGGGGAGAGACCAGGGGAAGACAGAGGGGGGGGACACGAAAGAAAGTTGTAGAATGAGGAAAAGAGACAAGAGAGGAAGAGGATAGGGTGAAGGACGAGAGGAGGATGAACTGAGTAAGGGAGAAGAGGGATCGAGGTTCTTTCTTTGAGAGGGATGAGAGGGGGAGGGGGGAATGGGATGAGGAGCGAGACTGGAGGAGACAGAGACGAGGAGGTGGGATAAGGAGGGAGGAGAGGGAGGGAAAGAGAGGGGAAAAAAATTCGGGGGGGGGGGGTGGTTTAAAACATGACCAGGTGGGGGGGGGACGACTCACTGTTCACTGGGTGGTTCGATACGTCTCGGAAAAGGGGGCGATGTTAGATTGGGGTCTTTGGGGACTTTGTCCCAGCCTTTTTATTACCCGATGGTTTTGGGGACATAGGGATATGTTTTAAGCCAGGGGGGACATAAGTAAAAGTAAATTATGTGGCCGAGGGTCAAAGGGAGGTTGGGGGGGACCGGGAAGCTTCGTTCGGGCTTTATGCTGGGGTGGGACCCGGCAGGGAGGCCCGGTGCCCACGGGGTCGAATGAACACACCACGTTGGATTCCCCAATATTTACCGTGTTAAATGGGGCAATGTTAAACAACGGTGGCAATAAAAAAAAAATTAATAAATTAGGGGCAGGAAAAGTTTGGGGGAAAAAAACTTTAAATTTTAAACCCCACAATGGTACCAATCAACAGGCAACCCATTCGGGGGAACAAACTACCAGGGTGACCAAAATATATATTTTTTTTTAATGAGGAATAACTCGGCTTTTTCCATTTTCCAACCCCATTGGACACAGTTACAAGGGCAAACCAAAAAAAACGAATCCCTAATACAATGGGATTTATAATATTCTGTAAAATTCCACAACCGAATTATTATGAGTATTTTTACTGACTTTTACGAATTCCCAAACAGAAGTATATTGAAGAACCAAAACTCAAAAGAGTTGTTTAGGCGCGTAGGGAGGCGGAGGGGGTTTAAAAGGGAACCATTGTATCTGTTCTTTACTCAAGATTGGAGACTTTGCAAAGGCATATGTTTTTTATTGTTTTTTCATTTTGCGGAAAAGTTTCCCTTTAATAATGGGGGTCCCGGGGGGATCGTACTTGAGGGGGGGAATTTAAAGCGGGCTATTCCTCTGCGATTTTAATGGTTTTTATATTTCTTTTAATTTAAAAAAAAAAGTTGTTTGATGGGACTTCAAAAAAAATTCGGACATAGGGTGCACTGCTGTTATTTTAGGGTTATTGTAAAGGGGGGGGGGAGGTATTATATGGGAGATTGTTTTTTCAATAGATCGTTAATACCTCTTGCATAGTTTGTGAAGTTACGAGGCGGTTTTTTTTTTTTCTTTGCACCTTTTTATTTTATGGTCGATCAACACCAACGGGGGAACCAATTTTACATTGTTTTGATAAAAAAAAAAAAAAGAAACGGGAGAGATTTCCGACTCACCCCACCCCCCACCACCACCCCAAAAGCAAACCACAACACAACCCAACCACAATCCACCCACAACCCACAACACCCCCCCCCCACACACCCCCAACCCACCTAACCCATCAAACAACCCAACACCTTACCACATCCACCCACCACAAACAACACACCCAACCACACCAACACCCACCACCACCAAACCCACCACCCACCCCCAGCCCCCCACCAACCCCCACCACACAAAACCCACACAACCCGCCACCCCACACCCCCCCACCCACCAACCACCACAACCACAACCAACCCAGACCAAACCCAACCTCCCCAAACCCCACCGGGTGCAACGGGCCCACACCCGGCAAACCGCCCCCCCCCCTCCCCCCACCGGCAACGCCCACCCCCCGCACCCCCCACCAACCCCAACCCACACCCACCCACCACCCCCCCCAACACAACCACCCCCACACAACCACACCACCACCCCCACCAACCATTTTCCACCCACCACACCACGGCCCACGGGGGCCACCGCCCACGGCCCCCACACCCCCCCCCTAACCACAACCACACAACCCCACAAAAAAAACCAACCCACCCCACCAACCACCCCACAAACCACCACCCCCCCACAAACACAGCAAAAAACACAACCCTAAAACCCACCCACCCCCCACTCGGGGGGGCCACCGCCCAACGCCAACCCCCCCCCCCCACACCACCGCAAACCCCCACACCCAACCCCACCCAACAAACATAATACCCAACCCCCCAACTTACCCAACCCCAACCAAACCCCCCACCCCCCCCCCACCCAACACAACCCCCAACCACACCAACCCCCCAACCACACACTCCACACCCCAGCACACCACCCCCACCCACAACACCACCCAACACAACCATCGCCCACCGGGGTGCTACCGGTGGCCCAACGGCAAAAAATTCCCACCCAACCCACATCAAAACCCATTTGTTACCCCACACACGGCCACGAACACGCACGGGCATTCACCCTCCCCACCAACCATTTTTCCAACAATTTTAACCCACACACCCCCCACCCCCAACCAACCCAACCACCCACCCCACCACTCACCCAAACAACCCCCCACCCCATTACCACCCTCAATACCCCCACCCACACACCACCTCCAAACCCACAACCCACCATTTAAACACCCACCACACACGGGGCACAACCCACTACCACCCCCCCAAACTTACAAAACAACCACACCACGGCCCAACACCACGGCACGCCCAACGGGCAACGCACACCCAACCCCAATTAACCACCCACACCACCCACACACACACCCCACACACCCCCCCAACACACCAACCAACCCCACCAACACACCCACACCCAACACCCCCCCACCAACGCCCCACGGCCCCCAAACACGCCCCACCCCCACACCCCAAACAACAACCCACCCACCACCACACCCAACCACCCCCACCACACCACCACACCAAACCCCCCCCCACACCACCAACACAAAACGAAACCCCCCACACCCCCGGGGGCACGCACGCCACCGCATTCACCCACCACAGTTTTCAAACCATAAACCAACCACCACGGGCCACGGCACCCCGCACGGCATTCACCCACACAAACCATTTCCCACCACCCAACCCCCACACCAAAACACCCCCCCCCACCACCCACCCAAACCCCACCCCCCCCCCAAACCCCAACACCCCACCAACCCCCACAACAACCACCACCACACAACCCCACCCACCCACCCCAAACAACCAACCCCACACCACCCACCACACCCACCAACACAACACCCACCCCCACCCCACATTTTTCACCAAACCCCCCAAACCCCACACACCAACCAACAATACCAACCCCACACACCCACCACGCCCCCCCTTTTACGAACACGGGCCGCATTTGCTACCACCAAACCATTCCACCATACCCACAACCGGGGCCTCTACCCCCTTCACGCCACGGCCCCTTCACACGGGGGGGGGGGCATTTTCACCCAACCATACATGTTTTCAACATTACAAACACACCCCCACCCACACCCACAAAACCACAATCCCCAAAAAAACACCAACCCAACAAACCAAACACGAGGCAACCAACAAACATAACCCCCACCCATCACAAACACCCCCCCACAAACCCCCACCCGCCACCCTGACCGCAACGTGGCCACCGCCACTCAACCAACCCACCCACCACACCACCACCCACTTACACCAACCAACCAAAACATTCAAAACCAACACCCACACCACCCCCCAACCCCACACCCCAACCAACCCCACCCCAAAACCAACCCCCCCCCACAAAAACCCAACCAACCCCCACGGCACCGCCCAACGGCCACACAAACCACGCAACAAACCCACAACCACCCCAAACCCCCCCAACCACAAACACCACCCACACCCCCCCCACACCCAACCACCAACAACAACCCACACACCCCACACCCCCACCACCCCCCACAAAACACACACACACCACACCCCCCACACCGCACGTTCCCCACCCGCATTTTCAACCAACATACATTCACATAACCACCACCCACCGGCATTCCGGCACCTGCCACGGTCATTCACCCCCCCCCACAACCACATTTTTCACCTTACACACACAACAAAAACAACCCCCCCACCCCACCACCACCACACCAAACCACACACACACGGGCATTCACACCCAAACATTCCCCCACCATTTTACCCCCAACCACACGCCCCCACCACCGGGGGGGGGGGGGCCCCCCCCCAAACGGGGGGCCCCCCTCAAAAACGCATTCCCACCCCAAAACACCATTCACAAACCCAACCCCCCACAAACCCACCACAACACACACACACAACCACCCCCCGAACCCCACACCACCCACACACCCAACACCAACCACCCAACCCCCCCCAACCCCCACCCCCACCCCAACCCCAACCCCCCCACACACAACACCACACACTATATATCACCCCCCCACCCACCCCAAACACCCCACAACATTCCCCACCCCAAACCAACCCACCCAAAACCCAACCAAAAAACAAACCATCCCCACCCCACCAATATTTACGGCCAACCGCAAAAACGCCATTTCCCAACCCAACCATTCCATTAACATTTAAAACCCCACCACACGGCCTTTACGCATCAACGGGGGCCACGGGCATTCCCAACCCCCAACCCACCCATTTTTCCACCAATACCCCAACAAACACACACCACTAACCCCCACAAAACAACACCACAACCCACACAACAACACAAACCAAACCAACACCCCACCCCCCCCCACCCCAAACCCACCCCACCCCCCACCAACCACCAGAAATTTGTTTTTTTTTTGTTGTTTTTTTTTGGGTGTTTGGTGGATGCGTGGTGCGTGCGTTTGTTGGAAATGTGTAAATGGTGGTGGTGGGTGTGTGTTTGTGTGTTGTGTGTGTGTGTGGTGGTGCGTGGGGTGGTGGTGTGTGTGTGTGTGTTTGTGTGTGGTGGTGTGTGTTGTGGCGGGTGGTGCTTGGTGTGTGTTGGGGTGTGTGTTTGGTGTGTGTGTGTTGTTGTGTTTGATGGTGTGATGCGTGCGTGCGTGCGTGTGGTATGGAATGTGTGTGAGCGTGCGTGGTGTGTTGTGTGGTGAAGTGTGGATGCGTGGTGGGTGTGTGTGTGTGTGGTGTGTGTGTGTGGTGTGTGTGTGGTGCGTGCGTGAGTGTGTGTGTGTGTGTGTGTGTGTGTTTGTGTGTGTGTCTGTGTGTGTGTGTGTGTGTGCGTGCGTGCGTGCGTGTGTGTGAATGTGTGTGTGTGTGTGTGTGTGTGTGTGTGTGTGTGTGTGTGTGTGTGTGTGTGTGTGTGTGTGTGTGTGTGTGTGTGTGTGTGTGTGTGTGTGTGTGTGTGTGAGTCGATCTCTCTCTTTTTTTTATCATAACAGGTAAATTGTCGTTGTGATCGGACAATAAATAAAAGTGCAAAGAAAAAAAAACGCTCTACTTCACAAACTATGCAAGAAGTTACGATCTTGAAAACAATCTCATATATACTCCCTTACATACCTAATACAGCAGTGCACTTCGAATTTTTAATTCCATCACACTTTTTTGATTAAAAAAAATAAAACCATAAAATCGCAGAGATATCCGCTATTCTCAGTACGTCGGCCATTATAAAGAACTTCCAAAATAAACAATAAAAAATATGCTTGCAAACAATCTTGGAAGAAAGATATGTCTTTAACCCCTCGCTCTACGCGCCTAACAACTCTTGTTTGGTTCTTATATAACTTCTGTGGGATTCGTAAAGTCAGTAAAATACTCATAATAATTCAGGTTTTACAGATATTATAAATCCATTTATTAGGGATTCCGTTGGTGCCTGTACTGTGCCATGGGTGAAAAGAAAAAGCGAAGTTATTCCCTCATTAAAAAAAATATATATTTTGGTCACCTGTAGTTTCCGATGGTGCCTGTATGGTACCATTGGTAAAATTAAAGTCAAACTTTCTCCCTAATTATTATTTTTTTTATTGCCACGTGTACATTGCATTTAACACGGTAATGTGGAATCACGTGGGTCATTCGACCGTGCACGGGCCTCCTTCGTCAGCATAAGCTGACGAAGCTCCGTCAACATCCTTTGACCTCGCACCATATTACTTACTTATGTCTGCTAAAACTCCTATGTCACCTCGGTATAAAGGCTGGGAAGTCCAAAGACCATCTAACATTCGCTTCGACGATCGACCAGTGAACAAGTGAGTCGTCCTGTTCAGTTTACCCCCCCCCCCTATTTTCTCTCTCTCTCTCTCTCTCTCTCTCTCTCTCTCTCTCTCTCTCTCTCTCTCTCTCTCTCTCTTTCTCTTTCTCTCTACATTCTCTGTCTCTGTCTCTGTCTCTCTGTCTCTCTGTCTCTGTCTCTGTCTCTGTCTCTGTCTGTCTCTCTCTCTCTCTCTCTCTCTCTCTCTCTCTCTCTCTCTCTCTCTCTCTCTCTCTCTCTCTCTCTCTCTCTCGCTTTCCCTCCCTCCCCCCCTCCCTCTCTCTCTCCCCCTCCCCCCTTATTTCTTCCTATACCTCTCACTCCTTTCTGGTTTTTGTTATCAATAACCCCCCCCAAAAAAAAAAAAAAAAAAACTCATATTAACCTTGTGATTTACCTGTTTATGTGGTTTCATATAACTATGGCGTGTGTATATTTTTTTATATATTTTTTTTTTTGTTCCTTGCCATTATTGTGACTCTGAGTTCGAAATATATCATCATCGTAGAAGAGTTATTGCGTGTGTGTATTTTTTTTTTCCTTCCTTATTTCTATTACGTGAATGGACTGAATAATCATGTGTGTAAATTTATGTGAATATATAATTGTACTCATTATCATACACTTATATAGCATATTTGTTTCTTTACAACATAGGTGCAGTCGTGTGTATCAATTGCTCAACCAAGGTGCAATCGTGTGTATCAATTGCTCAACCAAGACCATTACTCAACCAATATACACAATGGAATTTATGAAGGTATGTTGTATTTTTATATCATTGTTATTATTATTACTATTATTATTGTTGTTATTATTATTATTATTATTATTATTACTATTAATACTATTTTCAATATTAATATTATTATTATTATTATTAATATAATACCTTTGACATCGATCTTCATATTGTATTTCATGTATATGTGCATCTATGAAAAATATAACTCGAATATACTAACTAGAAATGATCGACCTCGGTATATTATATTATTTACATAATAAAAATACATATTACAATAATAACAATAATAACAGATATATTTATTTTTTTATTATTTATTTAAAATATTTTATATAATATCATTATTTTTTATATAAGATTTTTTTTTAATTTTATTATGTTAATATTTGAAGGTCTATAAAAAAAATAAAATATTTTTTTTTTATATTTATTTATATACATATTACAATATCATTAACTATTCCCCTATAGCATCCATTGAATCTTCGGACATGTTCGGGAATAACTATCAATTCCATCTCACTGTTCTATTTATTTTAATTATTTTCTTTTGTCACAAGGTATGATCAAATTTTACAAAAAGTTAACATCTATCCGTGGTAACTGTCTGAGTAAACAACATATTCTTGAACGAAGCTACATTTCTTGGTTTAATGGAAACCTTGTTTATCATGATTGTCTTTCTCTCATCTTTATTTTCAATTTTATTTATATCTAAGTGGTTGATAATTTCATTACGGATTAATATGGGCATCATCTTGAATGAAGAATCGTTACGCAGTGTATCTCCGTAGCTGCAGATTGTTTTCTGACAGAGGTGCTCCAGTCGTAACACGTTACTCCAAGGCCGTTGTACTTCTAATTTGTCATAGAGCATAAAATCTAGTATAGTATCGCGTTCGCCGTAAGAACACACTATGGAGTCGACAAAGCGCTGTACGTCATAGGATACATTTATGATGCTTTTTCTGATTGCAAAATCGTCAATATACATGGCCTCTACATATAGCGGTCTGGACTTGTAACGTAGTCTTAGAAGTAGGCGAAACTCGATATCCTTTATATTAGCAAAAAAATATACGCGATCCACTGACTTGTGTTGAATCAAGAAATTATGCAATTCCTCTTCTTTCCATTGCTTGAGTTCGTCAGGAAACGTAATTATATCCTTATTATGCAACATTTCGTTCAGTCTATTAAGCCAAAACTCTAGACAAACACTGTCCTGGATACTACGTTCAATACTCATAAAAGTGAATTCAGATATATTCTCTCTTGTTTTTTTATCTGATTGGATTATGGTATAACCATAGATTGTATCTCGTAATGTTGCAGACATACGTTTCCTATTAGTGAAAGACATACTTCTATGATGAACGTAAGTGTAAGTGCATGTACCAGTGACCACTTCTCGCTCCTGTCTAAACTTCTCTACCTCCCCGGTCATATATATATATAGTGTGTGTGTGCGTGTGTGTGTGCGTGTGTGTGTATGTGTGTGTGTGTGTATGTGTGTGTGTGTGTGTTGTGTGTGTGTGTGTGTGTGTGTTGTGTGTGTGTGTGTGTGTGTGTGCGTGTGGTGTGTGTGTGTGTGTGTGTGTATTTGTGTGTGTGTATGCGTGTGTGTGTGTGTATTTGTGTGTGTGTGTGTGTGTGTGTGTGTGTGTGAGTGTGAATGTGAGTGTGAGTGTGAGTGTGAGTGTGAGTGAATGTGAGTGTGAGTGTGAGTGTGTGTTTGTTTGTTTGTACATGTCTACGTTTGTATGTTTATTATTATTTTTCTTTTCTCTCTGTAACTAAGTAATTTTAGTAGATATTTATGATATTAGCTATATTTGTTAATTAATAATTTTACAATATTATTATTATTATCATTATTATAATTATTATTATTATTATTATTATTTATTATTTATATATACGCACAATATTTTATTTCATCTTATCACTCCTTACCTTACCTTACCTTAGCTTAGCTTACTTTACCTTAGCTTACTTTACCTTACCTTACCTTACCTTACCTTACCTTACCTTACCTTACCTTACCTTACCTTACCTTACCTTACCTTACCTTACCTTTCCTTACCTCACCTCACCTCACCTCACCTCACCTCACTCCTTACTTCACCTCATTATTTCTGCTGGCTGATTTCACGGAACGGACCAGGGTTCGGATTCTCCTACCCCTCAGGTTCCATCCCCTAGTAAAAACACAAGCGAAATATAGGTGTTACCAAAAATGGGGAGGAGGGTAGCTCTCCTCTAGAGGCTGGCTGACTGAGCTGCTGGCTGACTGACTTGGCTGGGCTGGGCTGGCCTTGGCTCGGCTCGGCTCAGCTGGCTGGCTCTGGCTCTGGCTCTGGCTCATCTTCTTCTTCTTTTGTTTTCTGCTGCTGCTGCTGCTGCTGCTGCTGCTGCTGCTTGCTGCTGCTGCTATATTCTAAGTGCCCATATTTCGAAACTTGTAATGTGACCCTATAGTACCCGTCATATTTATACCCTGGTATTTTTGTTATCATTGTTGAAATATAAATATGAAACTTTATATTTATTTTATATTTATTTTATATAATATATACTTATAATT